>NW_026873265.1:0-145732 GCF_032173495.1 Musca vetustissima
TTTTCTACGCTTAAAAAACTACATTTAGGTATTTGCTCAGGTATGCCCCTCTCCTTCTAAAAAATCGCGATATTTAAACAACTATCAAGCCTCTGGAGCGACCAGAAAATCAGACAAAAATAAAGTTTTTGGACCATTTCATTCCCTAAATATTAACCGATCTTTACCAAAAACAATAGGGGTCTTCATTGGCCAGAACCCATCCTACATGCAAAATTTCGTGAAGAGTGGTCCATAACTGTGGCCTGTATCGTGCTTACAAATTATAATCGACAGACGGACGGACGGACACACATGTCTAGATCGACTCGCTAGTCGAGATATGACGAGATATGACTAGTCGGGTATACTTAAAGGATGGTCTAGGACCAATATTTCGCGGCGTTATAAACTTTGGGGCTGCACAAAGCTATAATACCCTGACAACATCATTGTGTGGGTATAAAAACAAACATCTTAACAAGTACAAATTCCGTATGACGATTTTATCCATTGCAAATATTCTTTGGATTTGACTACTTGACTTCCATTTATACTTTAGAGGTTAAGTCCGCATTAATTAACTTTCTCTCTTATAAAAGTGAAACTACATTTCATTTCTGTTGTTCTTATCACTCACCGATAATTATAAAAACCGCAATAACAATTTATAGAAAATTCTCTAACAACCAATAAAAGCGAAAAAGAACCGAACAAATTAAATATAATCATAAAGCGAAAATTGTCATTGAATTGGGTGGATCAATCGATGACGATGATGATGGTGGTTGTTGCATTGAATGGGGGTATCGTTGACATTTATGTGGTGCAATAAAGTCGCCTTGCTTGTCTAGTGTGCTCCGTTCAGGTACTTTTTCTATACTAATTCCCAACTTTCTCGCAATTTCCTTTCTCCAACATGATTGGTAGAAATGCTGCTCTATGAGTGATCTCTTTGCTATTGAATGAAGAAAATGTACATCAAGTTTATGACTCTGTCATTTGTGTCAATTTCAAGTCATGTTACTTCTTCAGCACTGAAGAACAACTATCAACGAAGACAGTGAAGGCAAAACGATGCAGAATATACTTTAATCGAATAAATGAGATGAAATGCTTGACTGACGACAACAGCCAATGGGTTTTTCTTCGTTTCTTATGCGTATGGGAGAGTCAATAGTGGGTCTGTTCTTCATTGAAAATGAAACGACAAAAAGACAAATTTGACTGCCTGGCATAAACTTTTTCATCAATTTCTTTATAATTTATTCAACGAATATAAATGATTTCAATTAAAAGATGTTTTGTCTTTCGGCAGAAGAATGATAAAAAAGCTATAATACAAAAATAACAACAGCAACGAAATATTGCCCAACAACAATAAAAACGGGGTAATAAAAAAATCATCAATAATTTGAGAAATTTGTTAATTTTTTTTTCCAAGTAGAGTCGAATTTTTATAATAATTATTTATGCCTTTTGTCTGTGTGGCCTATGCAAATACTGTTGAAAAATTAAAAAAAAAAGAAAGACCATTTTCGGCAATGTTGTCTTCTACTTGGTCTTTCCATTTTATTCGTGGCCTTCCCCTTTTGCGCGAACCATCAGCTGGTTCGCTTTATATACCTTCTGGGCTGGGCATCTTCATCCATTTTCCATCCATGACCTAGCCAACGCAGTCGTTGCAGCTCAATACGTCTAACAATGTCGATGTCCGAGAATATCTGGTACAACACATGGTTCATTCGACGGCGATATTCACCGTCAACGCAGATCGGCCCATAGATCTTCCGGAGAATTTTTCTCTCAAACACTCCAAGAGCTGTCTCGTCTGCTTGCGTAAGTACCCATGCTTCAGATCCATATAATAGCACGGGTAGTATCAGCGTCTTGTAGTGTGTGAGTTTGGTCTGGCGGGAGGTGGCCTTGCTTCTGAACTACTTACGTAGACCATAGTAGCATCTGTTGGCCAACACTATCCTTCTCCGAATTTCAAAACTGATGTCATTAGTTTTATTTATAGCGGTACCAAGGTATATAAAATCTTTGACTACCTCGAAGCTGCAGTTCTCAAGTTCCACTGTTGGTCCGAGTCTACTGGACATCTTGCGCGTTGATACCATCAGCTTGGTCTTCTCGCCGTTTACTGCCAGACCCACTTTGGCAGACTCCTTCTCAATTTGTTCAAAGGTGGCTGTTACGGCTCTCAATGTTCGACCCATTATGTCGACGTCATCGGCGTAGGCGAGTAACATATGCTGTGTGGTGTACGGAGTGCCATTTATGTTCACTTTTGCCTCTCGTATGACCTTTTCCAGCAGGATGTTAAAGTGGTCACACGACAAACTATCAACTTGTCTGAATCCTCGTTCGGTATTAAAGGGCTCCGAGAGGTCCTTTCCGACGTTAACTGCTGATCTTATCCTGCATAGCCGAATTAATTTTGCAGGAATGCCAAACGCAGACATGGCTTTATACACCTCTTAACGGATAGGGTTGTCGAATGAGGCTTTATAGTCGACGAATAGGTGGAATGTGTTGATGTGTTTTTCGTGTGGTTTTTTTCCAGGATTTGGCGCAGAGTTAAAATCTCTTCAATGGTGGATTTGCCAGGCCATTGGCTTCAGTCGTTCACATTGGCTTCAGTCATTCACTCTGGATAGCACTTTATATGTGATCACTCTATAGTTGGCACATATCGTCTTGTCTCCTTTTTTGTGCACGGGACACAGGATGCTGAAGTTCCAATCATTGGTCATGCATTATTCTTACCAAATTGTACTAATTAACTGGTGCATACCGTCATCTATTATTGGTTCTGGGGTATCTTCTTCGCCGTTATTATTTGATACCAGAAATTTTTCAAAATGCTCCTTCCAGATCTTCAACACGCTGTATGTGTCTGTCACCAGGTTTCCTTTCTCATCTCTACAGGAGGATGTGCCCGCACCAAAACCTTCGATTAGGTGTTTTACCTGTTGGTAGAATTTTCGGACACAATTCTGACTCCTGTACATCTCGATTTGCTCAAGCTCACATTTTTCTTTCTCTTTCTTATTTTTTTCTGAAAATACGTTTCTCCTCTCTCCTTTTTTTCCCGATAGTTCTCCATCGCATTACGTGTTGCTACTGTCCGCAGGGTTGCCCTATACGCTGCGTTTTTCATATCAATAGCATTACGACACTCCTGATCGTACCACGGTTTTTTTGATGGTGGTCTTTGGTACCCAAGTGTTGCTTTTGCTGCAGTTTGTAGGGAGTGGACAATTCTCTGCCATTGTGCTTCTATGTTATTATTGGGACAAGGGGTGCTTTCGTCAAGCAATTGGGTAAGTTCAGCGGAGTAGGTTTCTGCCATTTGTTGTGTTTGCAGCTTTTCGACGTCAAATTTCCGTGATACGTTATATCGCACCTTTGCTGCTACATAGACGAGTGCGTACCTTGGCTGCCACTAGGTAATGGTCCGAATCGATATTCGCTCCCCGGATCGATCGGACGTCTAAAACACTGGATGTATGCCTTCCGTCTATCACAACATGATCAATTTAATTTCTCGTTGTTCGATCGGGAGAAATCCAAGTGGCCTTGTGTATATCGAGATGCTTGAATCTGATGCTGCTAACTACCATATTTTTTGCTGCCGCAAAGTCAATCAACCTCATGCCGTTGTCTGATGTCTCTTAATAGAGGCTGAATTTTCCGACGGTGGGGCCAAAGATATTTTCCCTTCCGATTTTTTGCATTAAAATCTCCTAGCAGAATTTTAATGTCATGGCCAGGGCAACAATCATATGCTGTTTCTAGGCGCTCGTAAAATATGTCTTTGGTCTGTTCATCTTTATCTTCGGTCGGAGCATGGGCGCAAATGAGACTGATGTAGAAGAACTTCGCTTTTATACGGATTATAGCAATTCCCTTATCTACTGGAGTGAATCTGGAAACGAGGTCTTTTATTCTCCTGTTAACCATAAATCCGCAGCCAAATTCATGTCTCGTTTCATGAGAGCTATAATGCAGGGGGTAATCATCTGATTTACTTACGCCAGTTCTTTTCGTCGCATTCCCTGTAAGGCAATAATATCGGCTTTGTACTTCTTGAGTACATCCGCCAAAGCGAACACTGCGCCAGTTCTGCACATAGTGCGCACATTCCAATTGCAGATTCACAGATCGTGGTCCTTTATACGCCTTGTTGGCTTGTGGCAAAACTATTCTTTGAAAAATCCACGCCTTGTTGGCTTGTGGAAAAACTAGTCTTTGAAAAATACACCCCTTTTTCGTTACACCCTATTATTAACTTAATGTGCATACTTATTGCAAATATCTCTTCACTGATAGACATCAGACAGTCGTCATCTTTATTACCAGTCGTAGTGGAAGAACTCATAACTTTCTGCAATGTTGCTGATTACGAAAATGTCGACGTCGCCTCTGACGACAAAGATGATGTATTTAACAATTACCACACCCCTCCATACCCTTCCACCCACCAACCAACCACCCACCCACGCTGAAACATCAGCACAATTTTAACATTGACACCAACTAAAACAACAATGGATTCAACAATTACAAGAAGTCGGTAGTGTTGTTGCTGTTGTTCTGACTGTGACTCCCTAGAGGAATTTTATATGCTTAACACTGCTTCTGCTGTTGTTCCATTGTTCGAAGGTTCTATCTGGTTCATGTGTGCCTGCCTGCTTATGACAGTTCATATGTTGATGGGCCTACGTGTCTCACATCCCCACAACTTTGCCTTCATCTTCTGTCTTTACGCCCTATAGTGGCTTCATAATTTCGAGCTACTGTTGATAGACTTCCATCTGTAATGTAATTTCTTCGATATCACTCATTTATTGTAGTACCTCTTCATCTTTTTCTTCTCCTTCTCTCTCTTCCAATTGGAATTCCTTAATGTTGTTGTGGTTGGCTGTGCCCTGGCATTTTTCTGCTACCATGGCTGCCTTAGATTCGATTCAGCAGAGTATGCAAATCATATGAAATAAATTTATGAACTGCTTTTTGCGGTTGTGGTCTTCCCACTTTGGTCGTCTTCTTCAGTCATTCATTAGTGGTTATCGGTACATAACCACTTAGACATTATACTTGTGTCCATTATGATGGTGTGTGTGGTATGAATTAGAGAATACGATATAGGATGCCCGCCTGGCAATCCTTGAAAAAATATTCTTTAAAAAATCCACGCCTGAAAGTCTTCTAATCCTTGAAAAAATATTCTTTAAAAAATCCACGCCTGAAAGTCTTCTAATCCTTGAAAAAATATTCTTTAAAAAATCCACGCCTGAAAGTCTTCTAATCCTTGAAAAAATATTCTTTAAAAAATCCACGCCTGAAAGTCTTCTAATCCTTGAAAAAATATTCTTTAAAAAATCCACGCCTGAAAGTCTTCTAATCCTTAAAAAAATATTCTAATCCTTGAAAAAATATTCTTAAAAAAAAAAATCCACGGCTATAAAAAATTCTAATCCTTGAAAAAAATATTCTTAAAAAATCCACGCCTGGAGGTCTTCTAATCCTTGAAAAAAATATTCTTTAAAAAATCCACGCCTGGAGGTCCTTTACAAATTCCTTTTTAAAAAATCCACGCCTGGAGGTCTTCTAATCCTTGAAAAAATATTCTTAAAAAAGCCCACGCCTGGAGGTCTTCTAATCCTTGAAAAAATATTCTTAAAAAAGTCCACGCCAGGAGGTCTTCTAATCCTTGAAAAAAAGTCTTCTAATCCTCGAAAAAATAATCTTAAAAAAATCTACGCCTGAAAGTCTTCTAATCCTGGAAAAAATAATCTTAAAAAATCCACGCCTGAAAGTTTTCTAATCCTTGAAAAAATAATCTTTAAAAAATCCAAAAAATCCTTGAAAAAATAATCTTAAAACGCCTGAAAGTTTTCTAATCCTTGAAAAAATAATCTTAAAAAATCCACGCCTGAAAGTCTTCTAATCCTTGAAAAAATAATCTTTAAAAAATCCACGCCTGAAAGTCTTCTAATCCTCGAAAAAATAATTTTAAAAAAATCCACGCCTGAAAGTCTTCTAATCCTTGAAAAAATAATCTTTAAAAAATCCACGCCTGAAAGTCTTCTAATCCTTGAAAAAATAATCTTAAAAAATCCACGCCTGAAAGT
Source organism: Musca vetustissima (assembly GCF_032173495.1). NCBI lineage: Eukaryota > Metazoa > Arthropoda > Insecta > Diptera > Muscidae > Musca > Musca vetustissima. Next base: position 6,123 of record NW_026873265.1, read on the forward strand.
CTTCTAATCCTTGAAAAAATAATCTTAAAAAAATCCACGCCTGAAAGTCTTCTAATCCTTGAAAAAATAATCTTTAAAAAATCCACGCCTGAAAGTCTTCTAATCCTTGAAAATATAATCTTAAAAAAATCCACGCCTGAAAGTCTTCTAATCCTTGAAAAAATAATCTTAAAAAAATCCACGCCTGAAAGTCTTCTAATCCTTGAAAAAATAATCTTTAAGAAATCCACGCCTGAAAGTCTTCTAATCCTTGAAAAAATAATCTTTAAAAAATCCACGCCTGGAGGTCTTCTAATCCTTCAAAAAATAAAGGTCTGTCAGTCTTTGAAAAATTAAGCCTTTAAAATCCACGCCTAGAGTTCTGCTAATACTTTGAAGAAATATTCTTTAAAAATCCACGCCTATAGGTCTGCTAATACTTTGAAGAAATATTCTTTAAAAATCCACGCCTAGAGGTCTGCTAATACTTTGAAGAAATATTCTTTAAAAATCCTCGTCTTGAATAAATATTAATTATTAAATCCACGCTTCTATGGGTCTTGAAAAAATATTAATTATTAAATCCACGCTTCTATGGGTCTTGAAAAAATATTAATTATTAAATCCACGCTTCTATGGGTCTTGAAAAAATATTATTTATTAAATCCACGCTTCTGTGGGTTTTGAAAAATATTATTTATTAAATCCACGACTCTATGGGTCTTGGAAAAATATTATTTATTAAATCCACGCTTCTATGGGTCTTGAAAAAATATTATTTAAAAAATCCACGCCTCTATAAGTCTTGAAAAAGTACTATTTATTAAATCCACGCCTCTATGGGTCTTGCAAAAATATTATTTATTAAATCCACGCTTCTATGGGTCTTGAAAAAATATTAATTATTAAATCCACGCTTCTATGGGTCTTGAAAAAATATTAATTATTAAATCCACGCTTCTATGGGTCTTGAAAAAATATTAATTATTAAATCCACGCTTCTATGGGTCTTGAAAAATATTATTTATTAAATCCACGCTTCTGTGGGTTTTGAAAAATATTATTTATTAAATCCACGACTCTATGGGTCTTGGAAAAATATTATTTATTAAATCCACGCTTCTATGGGTCTTGAAAAAATATTATTTAAAAAATCCACGCCTCTATAAGTCTTGAAAAAGTACTATTTATTAAATCCACGCCTCTATGGGTCTTGCAAAAATATTATTTATTAAATCCACGCTTCTATGGGTCTTGAAAAAATATTATTTATTAAATCCACGCTTCTATGGGTCTTCAAAAAAATATTTTTTAAAAAAATCCACGCCTTCTTTGGTCTTTAAAGTAGTAAGAAAATGTTATTTAAAGTCTCTGACTACTCTGTCGTATACATTATGACAACAAGTATACGCCATTCTAGATAGCAGATAGATCTACCACCCCTGTCGTACACGTTATGTCACCATGTATACGCACCAATGTCCTCTGTGGTTAAAAATCCGAATTTGAAGCAATTGTTTTTAATTATTTACAGCAATTGTTTTTATTATTTATTTAATTATTAGGTGCGACTGAAGTGATTTGCTTATTATTAATTCATAAGTTGCCTTCTAACAGCTTTGTAGAGTTCGTTAATAGTCAGAAAGGTGTGGAATTGTCCTCAACGTGAGGACCTTCGATAACTACTTCATAGTTTCGTTGCGTGCCTAAAGAAGACAAAATGTCTGTAATTCGTGTAAAAAAATCCGAGGCGAATTTTCAAAAAGATTTTCAAGATTTTTGCCATTTACCAAATATTCTAATGAAAATTTATGGTCGGGATTTTACCGAAAATCTGCAACGTCCAAAATGGCAAATTTACCTCATGCGTTTGTATGCTGTGATGGTATTTTCTGGGCACCTCTATTGTTTCTATTTCATTTCGAAGCAGGTCATTTTAATGACCCTGGCTGGGATACCCAATTTGACACTATTTTTGCGGCTACTTTCGGGTTTCAACTATGGTCTCTTTGCCACAATGAAATATTTGGCATATCAAAGACGTCTCCTGGATGCAGGCGCCATTAATCAAATGTTAAAGGAAATCTATCCGAAATCGGGACGAGAAAGGGTGGACTATCATGTTAACACCTTCTTCTGGCCCAAATGGATGTTGTCCGTAATTTATTTCTATATTGGAGCGGTAGCATTTATTGTCATTTCACCGCTAATGGAAAGTGTCATTGTCTATATAATCAGCGTTGCTCGTTTGGGTGGGGTGGCTGATGCCCAATTTGGTTATAACAAACTCTATGATATCCCCTATAGTTTTGATCATCGCAATCCTGCGGCATATTTACTCACCTATAGCCTCGAACTGCTGCATGCCCAATTTGTTGTGATTTCAAATATTTGTGGAGATATTTGGCTGCTGTGCTACACCATGCAACTTTGCATGCATTTCAATTATTTAATCAGGACTTTGGAACACTATCAACCGGATTTGGAAAATCCGTCTAAAGATTTAGAATTTATTGCAGGATTTTCTCGAAAACATCAGATTCTATTGAAGTAAGTTCCAAAATAGGATCAATTTTTTTTTGAAGGAAACTAATCTCCCCTCATTCTCTAGCATTGGTTCCGATATCAACGCGGTATTTGGTGTCCAGTTGCTGTTTATTTTAATTTCGACAGCTGCCACAATATGTTGTGTCGGCATTTACACCCTAACTCAAGGTGTGGGCCGGGAACTTTTGGGATATGCTGCCTTTCTGCCCTGTACCGTTGGCCAGTACTATTTGATTTGTCACTATGGCCAAAAACTGATGTCATCTGTGAGTAAATTTTAGTCTAGGAAGAAGATTTTTTTTAAATAATTTTTTGTAGAGTGAAAATATTGCCACAGCAGCCTATAATCATCCCTGGTACAATGCTTCCACAGCATATAAAAAATCTGTTTTGGTGATTATAACTCGGGCTCAAAAATCACTGAAATTGACGGCATATGGATTGAGTCCGATTTCCTTGGGGGCATTTCGTATGGTAAGAATTAAAAAAAAATAATTTTCACGAGAAGAGATTTCTATGGATCGATTTTTAAGGACAGGTATTATTAGCCCACATTTTTTTTTAAATCATATTTTTCAAGGACTAATTTAGGCGTGGTTTTTTAAGAATATTTTTTCAAGACCTATAGAGGCGTGGATTTTTTAAATAATATTTTTTCCAATAGCCAACAAGGCAACATTTATAGAGGCGTGGATTTTTTAAATAATATTTTTTCCAATAGCCAACAAGGCTAGACCTATAGATGATTATTTAAAGAATATTTTTTCAAGACCTATAGAGGCGTTTATTTAAGCCGAGCTTAAAAAAGATTTCCAGGCGCGTCGGTCTTTTGCGCAGATTTTCCAGTTTGAAAAATCATATTCAGCAATGTTGTCTTCCACTTGATCCAACGTATTCTTGGCCTTTCCCTTCTGCGTGAACCATTAGCTGGTTCGCTTTTATATGCCTTCTGGGCTGGGACATCTTCATCCATTCTCACAACATTACCTAGCCAACGTAGTCGCTGCAGCTCAATACGTCTAGCAATGTCGATGTCCGAGAACAGCTGGTACAACTCATGGTTCATTCGACGGCGATATCCACCGTCAACGCAGATCGGCTCATAGATCTTTCGGAGAATTGTTCTCTCAAACACTCCAAGAGCTGCCTCATCTGCTTGCGTAAGTACCCATGCTTCAGATCCATATAATAGCACGGGTAGTATCAGCGTCTTGTAGAGTATGAGATTAGTCTGGCGGGAAGTGGTCTTTTGAGTTGTTTGCTCAGACCATAGTAGCCTCTGTTGGCCAACACTATCTTTCTCCGAATTTCAAAACTGATGTCATTAATTTTTATTTATGGCGGTACCGAGGTACATAAATTCGTTCACTACCTCGAAGCTGTAGTTCTCAAGTTCCACAGTTGGTCCGAGTCTGCTGTACGTCTTGCGCGTTGATACCACCATAAGTTTGGACTTTTCGCAGTTTAGTCTTTATAGTCAACGAATAGGTGGTATGTGTCGATGTGTTTTTCGTGGGTTTTTTACAGGATTTGGCGCAGAGTGAAAATCTGGTCAATGTTGGACTTGCCATGTCTGAAGCCGCATTGGTATGGTCCCATAATGTCATTGGCTTCAGTCGTTCACACAGCACGCTGGATAGCACTTTATATGCGATGGGAAGGAGACTTATTCCTCTATAGTTGCCACATATCGTCTTGTCTCCTTTTTTGTGCACGGGACAGAGGATGCTGAGGTTCCAATCATTTGGCATGCATTCCTCGAGCCCAATTGTACTAATCAGCTGGTACATGCTCCTTACCAGCATCTGACCACCAGTCTTGAATAGTTTGGCTGGTAACCCATCGCCACCTGCTGCTTTATTATTCTTCAGCCGATTGATTGCTATTCGGACATCACCTTGGTGGTATACACTCTATACCGTCATCTATTATTGGTTCTTGGGTATCCTCTTCACCGGTACTATTTGATACCAGAAGTTTTTCAAAATGCTCCTTCCAGATTCTCAGTACGCTGATACATGCATATAGGTCTTGAAAATAAATATATTATTTAAAAAATTCACGCTTCTATAGGTCTTACAAAATCTTATTCAAAAATCCACGCCTAAATGGGTCTTAAAAAATAGTAAAAAAAATTTATTTGAAATCTCTGACTACCCTGTCGTATACATTATGACGACAAGTATACTCCTTTCTATATTGTATATTGTTCTGTCATCCCTATCGTATACGTTGTGACACCATTTATACGCACCAATGTCTTATGTGGTTACAAATCCGAATTAGGAGCAACTGTTTTTAATTATTTACGATTTTCCATGCCTATAGATGCGCGGATTTTTTAAATAATATTTTTAAAGGACTGAGAGATGTTGATTTTGTTAGGTAAGGGACATTTGAGGGAAATCTGATCCAAGGAATTGTCGCATCGAATCAATTGTTATTCAATTTAACAAAATGACTATATTTTTAGGTTATGAGTGAAAGTTATCGTATCTTTGCTGTACTGAAACATGCTGTATTCGATAAAAACATTTGAAGGAGAAGATATTTTGATGCAAGCTTATTCATTTTTTACTGCACAATTAAATTTTAATAATATTCACTACAATATAATAAAATTTAAATTTTAAAACTGTTGTGATTTTTTATTTATATTATTTTCATAAAAATAATGCTATGGAGTTACCCAAAAATTCTTCGAACGATTATTTTCATTCTTCCCAGACTTAGACAGTTATCTATGAAAACAACTTGCATTTATTTTAATTTATAAATAAATAAAATATATTTAAAATGTGTGGTGCATACTTTTAGGCTACAATAATCAAATAAACAGGTGTTGGATATAATAAATTTTAAATGTGAATAAATTTAAAGAATTTTAATATTTTTAATTTAAAAAAATAATATTAATTTAATTTCTGTCTATTTTGGTCCCATCATAGTACTCCATATGGCAAACAATTGATAGGTCATACGCATAACCTTTAAAAAAACCAACAACAAATTAACTTGGAAAAATCTAAAAATCTCATCCAGCTTATCGCTTCAAATGCCATTAAATTGGTGGTTTGAAAACCACCAGCATTGATTTCACTCTGCCTTTGAGCTCGACGCATAATCGTCAATAGTGATTTCTTATAACGTTGACAGCCATTATACCAGGTTTGACAATAAGCCGCCTCACTCACATATAAACTCTAAAATGTGGGTATTTAAAATTGACCCCTCATAATCTTGTAATATTTTTTTTAAATACCTTATTGATAAGTAATTGACCATAATAGCAGACCATAAAATATTGACCCAAACTGGTGGGTACAAAGGCCAAATAGCCAATGACGTGAGCGGTTATATCTTGCGATAAAACCAATTCAGCTGCAGCAAAAAGTGTCGATGTGGTTGAGAAGAGCATCACCAATATAAGGTAACTAAAATTTGCCTGTACATCATCGACGAGGCTAAAAAAAAAAAAATGATGATGTTGTTGAAAGAGTATTTTCTTTTGATTACAACTTAATTTTCCACTTACCACAAAACAATTTGATGATAACTTAAAAGTTCAGCAAATGAGTGTAAGTTGAGAGAGATTTTAACAGTTGTGTGCTTTTAAAATTTACTCAGTAATAATTTTCATGTTTATGTTTTATTATCAAATGTATATTATTTTGTTCAATCAATGCAATAATACCATATATTACTTTTCCGGAGATATTATAATAGCATGAAATATATAAAATTCATTTATTAAATTTCTTATTTTGTATTCGATTATATAACAACTTCAAATTGTGACACCTAGTCAGTAGTCACACGAGAACATTTTCATTACAAAATATCTTCTCAATTTCTTTAAAAATTTCGTTGTTGTTTAGTCTGCTTTTCCACAGGCAGATTTTTATTTGGCAAATTTTTTGTTTTCTCTTTTGAAATTTTCGCTTGCTTTTCCATTAGCAAATTTTTCTTTGCCAAATTTGCAAATCAAATACAAAAGCAAGAAAATAAAAGTCAAAAGTGTTTGCATTTTAAAGATTTTTTTAATATTTTATTTATTTTTTATATATTTTATTATATAAATTGCAAAAATTAAAAATTAAATTTCACTTGCACAAATTAAAGCAACAGGTTTGTAAACAAAAGCCGGCTGTGTGTCAGTAAAGCGAATAAGTTCAAAAAGAAATGTCAACAAAATTGTTTTCAACGAACAGAGCAAAGCAGAATTTGCGTGTACGGCAAATTCTGAACAGGCAAATTTTTGTTTTTCTTCCTCGCACCCCTCTCGCCTACAAACTCAGTGTTTGCCAAATAAAAATTTGCCTGTGGAAAAGCAGTCTTACACACGCAAATAAAGGGCTGTGCAGAATGCTCGCGTTGAGCCATCCGTCGCGTTATATGTTATCGAAAATACAACAACCACAAGGAAACGATAGGGTTAGGTTTAGGTTAGGTTTGGGGATGTGCAGTCACATGTGTGACTGCAACACTCTGAGACCGGTTAGGTCCGTTGTGATCATCCACAAGAAAAGATACAGTGAAGAGAAGAGACCAAGAAGACAGATCTGTAGGGAAGAGAAGAGTAGTAAATTAAAGGGGGTGGAGAAAGATTGAAGGTCGATGGTCCTATGAGTCAGCATTACGTGCCAAGGTTATGTGCTCCTAACCATTTTATGTTTCTAATTATGCTGTAGATTAGAGCAGGTTCGGTTGATGAGAAGAAACTGAGAGACGGAAGAGTATGAGCACCCATTAGTCTGTGTCGCCTGTAAGCCAAGGCTGGGCAGTGACACAGGAGATGCTCAATTGTCTCCGTCTCCTCCTCGTCAACACAGAGTCTGCAGTAATCAGTTGCATCAAGATCCCATTTACCAGTAAGGGCCCTGATGTTGCAGTGACCAGTGATAATTCCCGTCATCACTCTAATTTCAGCTTTGTTCAGGTTCAATAGTGAGTGCGTTCTTTTAGTAGACAGAGTCGGCCAGATTGATCTTGACACGTTGCACCTAGGTTCGTTGTGCCAAAGTTCGCGGGCTGTTTCGTCAAAGAATGCCTCAAAGTTTCTATAGAAAAGACATATGGGTGGTTTAAGTGAGTCATCAGTTTCTAGATCGGTGGATTGAGATCCTCGTCTAGCTAGTTCGTCCGCTCTTTCATTACCCAAGATGTCACAATGTCCTGGTACCCAACACAACCGATAGCTATGGTTAAGTTCTTCCAGAGCTGTTCTACACTTGAGGACGGCTTCGGATTTGATGTAGCAAGATTTGATGGCTTTAAGAGCCGCTTGACTATCCACAAAGATAGTCACCGGTTCAACGACCTCAGCATCCAGGTTTTTTATCAATTCCGCTGCCTTCCAGATCGCGAAGATTTCAGCTTGGAAAACACTACAATTACTATCCAGCTTGTAGGTCAACTCAAGGCCTAGCCTTTCACAGTAGACGCCTGCCCCAGTACCTTCTTCCATCTTGGATCCGTCTGTATAGAAGGCCAGACCGTCCAGAGGAGGGTTACTTCTTTTCCAGTCGTCTCTACTAGGGATAACGACATCTACATCGTCGAATCTAAGGATGGTGGTCCAATGCTATACCTGGTTCGTTTAGAACACTACTATGTCCAGAGATACAGTTCCCTCAGAGTTTTTGTTCGTGTAGCCTTAAGGCGCTACGCGCAGCCTGACACTTAATGCTGAGGCCCAGGGGCTTGAAGTACAGCATTGCGTTCAGAGCTGCTTGTGGCGTACTCCTTCTGGCTCCTGTAACTAAAATTGCGGCAGCTCTTTGTACCATGTCTAGTTTACTAGATGTCGACTTGAGGCTCAGACAATTCCACCAAACAAGAGAGCCATAGGACAAGATGGGCTTCACCACAGTGTTATACAACCAGTGTATAGTCGATGGTTTAAGCCCCCAGCTTTTCCCAATAGAGTTCTTGCATGCATAGAGTGCAATCATTCCTCTCTTCGCCCGCTCCTCAACGTTCCTTTTCCATCGTAGTTGACAGTCCAGGATTGTGCCGAGGTACTTTGCTTCGGGAGATAGGTGAAGTTGCACCCCATCCAATGTTGGTGGAACAAAGACACCGAGCTTACGCTTCCTAGTAAACATTACCAGTTCCGTCTTCGTTGGATTTACACCAAGACCATTTGCCTTGGCCCAGCGTGACAGCGTCAGTAAGGCCCTTTGCATAAGCTCAGAGATTGTAGACGGAAATTTTCCGGAAATCAATATCACAACGTCGTCCGTCCCTCCGTCCCTCAAAATGATATTAATTACCAGTAGCCATAGTAACGGTGAAAGCACCCCTCCTTGAGGCGTGCCTCTAGTTACTGTTTTCCTGATTTTTGTATCCCCCACACTTGAATTTATAATTCTGCTGTTAAGCATTTTATTTATCCAATATGTCAGAGTATCGGGAATGCCGACTTCCCTGAGTGAGTGGTTTATGGATTCAAGTTTAACGTTGTTGAAGGCTCTCTCTATATCTAAGAAGGCGGCCAGCGTAAAATTTGAGTTTTCCATGTTCCTCTCAATATATCCCACCACTTCGTGCAGTGCAGATTCCACAGACTTGCCCCTTATGTATGCGTGTTGTGAGTTGCTGAGAGAAGTGGTTTCAATACGACTCCTTATCTCCAGGTCGATCAGTCTTTCGAGAGTCTTGAGGAGAAAGGATGATAGGCTAATGGGTCTATAGTCTTTTGGTGCAGAGTGGCTTGGTTTCCCTGCTTTGGGAATATAAGTGACCTTTACCTCGTTCCATAGATCCGGAACACACGAGAGTGTCAGACACGCAGTGTAAATCTTCTCAAGGATCAGATAAATACTTGGCGAGGCATATTGAAGCATCGCCGGAAGAATACCATCCGGTCCTGGCGATTTATACGGCTTAAATGTGTTGACCGCCCATCGTATCTTATTTCTGTTAACCACCCTGCTAATGAGATCCAGATCCGGGGTGGCAAAAGGCCGAGTGTCATCACGATCACCGTCGATGGTACCCATGTCTTTGCAACCCGGGAAATGAGTCTCGGCTAGGAGATTAAGAGTCTCAGAACCTGAGTCCGTCCACGCTCCATCTTGCTTCTTAATACTACCGATGGACTTCGGGTCCTTGGATAGTAGTTTTCGAAACCTAGCAGCGTCGTTGACCCCTTCTATCGACTCACAGAAATTTACCCATGACTTTTTCTTCGCGCGTTTTATCTCACTCTTGTATTTATTGAAACTAACTCTGTAGGAGTTCAATCAGTGTCGAGTTTAGACTTATGCGCCCTGTTATACAGTCGTCTGGTCGCTTTCCTGAGCTCACCAAGTTCCTTGTTCCACCACACTGGCCGAGATTTCTTCCCAGGATGTGTGAGCGGACAGGATTCCTTATGGCAACATAAGAGAACGTCCGTTAGATTTTTCACGGCCCCGTTGAGTTCCACAGCTGTTCCTAAGTTTGCGTTAAGAGTCAGCTGGGAGTTCGTTAGCCCCGTGAATTTCTCCCAGTTTGTTCTCCTTGGATTCCGATAAGGCTGTTGTCTATCTCGGTCAAAAGAGTATTCGAAGAGAATCTTTAAATGATCCGAGAAGGAACATTCGTCAGATACTCTCCAGTTCCTGATGACGGAGTCGTCTAGATTTGAGAGGGTTAAGTCAATGACCTCCTCTCTACCCCTAACTTTAAAAGTCGGATCACTACCCATATTACATATACGTAAATCATAGGATAAAATGAAATCAAAAACGGACTCACCTCGTATGTTTGTGTCCTTGCTACCCCATTGAAAATGGTGAGCATTTGCGTCGCATCCTAAGATAACATTGCAGGTGCTCGTCATTTCATCGAGCATCTTCCGTACACATGTGCCTGGTGGGTCCCTCTCCTCAAAGGGCATATAGACTGAGGAGAGCAGGGTGGCCTTCCCCGTCTTGTGCTCCAGCCTCACAGTGCACATGTCACCATTGCTGTAATTAGACAGAAAGATTAAATTCAAGCTCTTCCTACCTACTATGCATGTTCTCACCTTGTCCCCCGTGGACGTGGCGAAGATATCTAAGTTGGCATTCCTTAGTCCAGAAACCATATTTTTATAAATATATGGCTCCTGAACTAAGGCAATGTCCACTTCCGAGTTCGTGAGGGACAGGAGTAGTTCGGCGGCTGCGGCCTTGCAATGATGTAGATTGATCTGCATTATGCGCAGCCTATGCCGCTTCCCCACTCCTACTGAGTTTCGGTGGATGTGTTCAGTCGAAACCGAACCCATCCTGAACCGAAGTTCAGTTTCCCCTCACGCTCCCTGAGATACTTCTCCCCTGGTGGGTCAACCGCCACTCTCGCCACCATACCACAATCCTCGTTACAGGGAGTTAGATTGACCACAATCCAACTCGATGTAGTGAGGCTGGGGTTTTGTAGCGCCAGCATCTTCAGCAAGAGCTCCTTATCCACAGAAGGTGGGGGAACCCAGGCCGAAAGGATCCGTCTTGTCGGGATTTCTGCTAGGGAGACCGCTGCAAGGTTAGCTCCTTCCCAGAGCGCGCCAAAGCCACTAACGGTTTCCACAAGGAAATCCTTGGATTTTTTGTTTAAACAGTTAATGACTTTGGCGCCCTTCTGCATGAAGACACTACCAAACTGTCGATCCCCTTGGTCCGTCCCGCAGACGATAGCCGACCGAAGGGCTCCTTCAAACAGCAACCAATGACTCTCACTGATTCTACCCTGAGGATCAGCTTTGTCTATGATTGCCACAAGAAGGTCTTCATCGGTGGCTACCTTAGTTGGTCTTTCATACGGCTTACGTTGTTGACTACGAGCCTTGGAGGTCGCCTTTCCAGAGGAGGTTGAAGCCTTCTCCGTACTCGGTCGTTTCTCTGCAGTTTGTAGTCCAACACAAGCCGCATAAGAGGTAGATGGATCTACCAGACGAGAAGTCATCGTCTTCTTGGGTGAGGGTTGAGGACCCTCCGAGGAGCGGATACGCTTCACAGATTTATTCTGTGGGGCGACATCTGCTCTCCCAGGAGACGATGGTTCCTTCGCTGGTTTTCCCTTCTTCCTTTTTCGACCACTCTTGGATCCAGCCAGCGCCTTTGCCTCCCCCTTGTCGTTAGGCGCAGAATCGGGTTTTGTGACAGAGCCCTCTGCAGGTTGATCACCCTTATGGGTGACATTCTGTTTGGGGATACTCTCAGAAACCTTTTCCTGTGCTTTCTTACTCGGGTTCGGATCAGCACTGGGCTTCGGGTCAGAAATCGGCTTAGCACCTTTGTCAGAGACAGTGGGCTTCGCCGATTCTACTACTTTTGTGCGAGCAGTGTTATTTGGGAGGGAGATCTTGTCCATCTCGAGTTCACGATGGAGAGCGTGAGGGTAAATTCTCTCGAATTTCCTCACAAATCTCATCTTACCCTTGATGAGGTGAACCTCCCTCTCCGAGATCAAATTCGCATCTCGCCCCACGAATTTGCGAAGATACGAAACAGCACGTTTGTAGTGCTTCGCATCCGTCACTTCTCGGGCCTTCCCAACCTTCGAGCCACTGTCCGTTTCCGGGGGATCAACAGATTCCCCATCGGCGGACATCACCTCTGTAGCGGATTGCCTCTGAAGTCTGTCGGCAGGTGCCGACACAGGACCTGTTGAAGACAGACTGGAGGTCGGTTGGACAATAGGGTCCACACTTCCTTCGTTGCTGCTATGGCCATCCCCCTGTGTAGACTTGGCTGGGATCACCGTGGTGTCCAGCTCATCATCAGTTAGGGTAAGATTTAATAGCAGCTCCTCCGGAAGCGTGTCCCTACATTGCTCTTCCGGTACCAGTTTGTCTAGCTGGTCGAAGAGTTCCTTACTTTGTTCCTCTAGACTATCGCGGATAGTGCGTAGAGTCCCGTGTAGGTCGTCTCCTCCCAGAACTGCAGTCCTGTCAGCCAAGGACTGATTTTAATCAGTCTTGACATTATCGTTAGCCAAATGAATTGCCGGTTCGTCAACGTTTTGTTTTGGAATTGATGCACTTGTAGCAGATACGGCTGTAGGTGCCAAGGCATCCACACCTAGAACAGCCGGATCACAATCGCTTGATCTCGACGACACGCGGCTTGTGACCTCACCAACGATTGCCCCCGGTACTGGGTTATTAACTCCCTGCACCGTAACTTTATTCTTTTTACTACGTTTTCCCATCTTAGTTAATTTATTTAAGGGCACTACCCCGATCCATTTTGGTCCACGGGGGATCCGAAGATCCCCAGGGTTTCCACAAGGCACAGAGAGAAGTTGATCTAGGAGACCTAGGTCAGTTTCTCTCTGCACATCATGGAGACCCCCTTCCCATCCGCCACCCGGGAAGACGCGCCTAGTAGGAGATTGGCAACTCCCCTAGGTAAGGATAACACAAACGCATATCGTTTCCTTGTGGTTGTTGTATTTTCGATAACATATAACGCGACGGATGGCTCAACGCGAACATTCTGCTTAGCCCTTACAGCTTGCGTCAAATTTATGATTTTTCTAATTCTTCCCCACACCCATTCTCTCGTTTGACCATTGTTGGTGGAAATTATTTAATGAAATTAAAAGAATTTCTTGAAGAAGTTATAGCCGTGGCTTGCAATGAAGATATTTAAAATTTGGTTTGTATTATTTGACAGCAAAAAAAAAAACAAATATTTTTTTGATTTTATTTTTTGCAACATATTTTAATTTTATTAACTGTCTTGGCGTTTGTTTGCCGACAGAAAACATAAAATTGAATTACTATAGACGGTGATGAATCATCGCAAGCATCTGCTGCAGATTTAACATTCAAATTTTGTGGCTTCAAATCGGTATTTTGGCTATTTTTACTAAACGATACATTGCTTTCTGAAGGCCCTTCAATGTTACTTCATATATCAATTCGTTGGGAATAGCTACAATTATTTGAAAGAAATGCCAATTTGGAAGGACAGGACATAGCTTCATCACTGGTTTCTTTACTCTGGTTCATTACATGATCATAACTATGCCCAGTATTGTCAACTTCCTTTAAGTAATCACGCATTTTTGTTCTGTTAATTATGCAGTTGCAATCCACAAATAATTTGTTTTGAAATCTAGGTTCTCCGCATATTCGGTGTGTGTATAAATCATTTTCTTCAATTGACATCAAACACACATAATTTTGGAATAGTATAAAAATAAGCAGTCATTAATATGGACACGATAATATATAAATTTTATCCAGATGATATTTATGTTTACATCGATAGTTAGCTAAACAAATACCATAATAATGCATTCATCTGCACTTGTTTTGACAAGGAATTTGGTTAAGATGACACAAAAATTCTTAATACATAGTGCTGACATCTAATGCAGATGGCGCAACATTAGTCTTTATATTAGGTTTGTTTGCTATTCCAATAATTTGTATCAAATTATACAAATGATATGTTCCCGTACTGCAAGAATCTACTACTTTTTACTACGATAACGAATTTTCCTTTATGTTATCGAAGAAAATAGTAAAATCGAGTAAATTCTTGCAGTTCGGGAACAGACCAAAATTGTTACTGAATGTTGTTTGATAACTTAAAAGTTCAGCAAATGAGTGTAAGTTGAGAGAGAAATTTTAACAGTTGTGTGCTTTTAAAATTTACTCAGTAATAATTTTCATGTTTATGTTTTATTATCAACTGTATATTATTTTGTTCAATCAATGCAATAATATGAATATATTACTTTTCCGGAGATATTATAATAGCATGAAATATATAAAATTCATTTATTAAATTTCTTATTTTGTATTCGATTTCTTAACAACTTCAAATTGTGACACCTAGTCAGTAGTCACACGAGAACATGTTCATTACAAAATATCTTCTCAATTTCTTTAAAAATTTCGTTGTTGTTTAGACTCGCAAATAAAGGGCTAAGCAGAATGCTCGCGTTGAGCCATCCGTCGCGTTATATGTTATCGAAAATACAACAACCACAAGGAAACGATAACACAAACGCTCGAAGTTGATGTGCGCTGCGCTTCGGAATTAAATATATTTTAACTTTTTGCGTGCGTTAACGCAATAACAAAACACGCTCAACGCGAACATTCTGCTTAGCCCTTTAAGAGAATAAACCCTCTCAGTATAAGTTACTGAGTAATTTTTAAGGGCTAAGCAGAATACTCGCGTTGAGCCATCCGTCGAGTTATATTGATACGAATATAACTTTAGATTTAAGTTAATTTAGATGAATTCCGTTAATTTAAGAATTTGAATTGTAACGTAAATTTCTACTACGCAGTTTATTCGAATAACATCACAACAACAACTACTGTATAGATTTTTTTACATCCTTCCATTTCCTCTTTCATTTTCTATTTTGTTATTGACGTACAATTCTTGTTAAACGTCATCATTGATGAACGCTTAATTCCTCTTTCTTTGTTACTCCCTCGCCTGTATATGTGTTATTGTTATTGTTCACTCAATGTAAGGTTGTATGTGTTTGTTGCATTGGTAGATTGTTCGTAATCTAGGTGTTACCAGATCGTCTAGAAACTTCTAGCGACAGGCAGGGCTCATATAAATAGGGGAATGGCAAGGCAGTTAGTCAGTTGTGAATCAGATCGCGAATTGAAACAGTCAAGTAACGTAAAGCTTTAAAGTAACGTGCAAAGTAAAGTTGTGTCAATAAAAATCATTGTAATAATCGTAATCAGAAAGAACCCGCGTTTTATTTAGTACGAACTGTATTGGGAAATAAAACGACGTCTACACGGGATTAAGTAAAATCCAAGAACGTAACAATATGTTATCGAAAATACAACAACCACAAGAAAACGATAACACTAACGATTATAGTTTCTATCTGGTTGTATTTTCGATAACATATAACGCAACGGACAAGATGTATTAATAAGGTCACCAAGATAGCAATCGAAATCGGAAAACAGCTGTTTTTTCTCAAGCCTAATGTCAAAAATTTCGACTTTGTTTACGTTTTCATAATGGAAGTCAATTCACAATAATGCATTTTGACAGCAAACTTGAGAGGTATCGATAATCAGCTGGTCGCCCTTGGTGACCTTATTTATAGGCCATGGCAACGGATGGCTCAAGGCCTATAAATAATGTCACCCAGGGAGACCAGCTGATAATCGATACCTTCCATTATGAAAACGTAAAAAAATTGTTGACATTAGACTTGAGAAAAAACAGCTGTTTTCCGATTTCGATTGCTACCTTGGTGACCTTATTTATAGATCTTGATTCTGCTTCGCCCTTTACTCAGAAAGTTATCGGACAAACCTATTTTATACCGATTTTTGCATAAAAATTCACACAATAGTTGCGTTCCACAACCTCCATAATATACAAATCTTAATTTAACCCCTTAATGTACATTTACATATACGATTTAAAATCGTATTTGTAAATGTACACCTAAAAGCGCATTTACATAAAATAGAAAAATCAGGGCTGTTGTGTCATTTATTTCCTAACACTTTTGTGCGTCATTTACCATATAAAAATAAATGACGATCCTAGGGCGTACATAGATTAACTCACTTTTTGAAAAATATTAAATTTTAGTTATCAGAGTTCTTGATGTAGTCACAACTTTTAATACTTATAATAACTTTTCTGACTAATATAAATGATCGGTATTATTATACTTGAATTCATATTTGGCCTGTTCCCGTACTGCAAAAATCTACACCTGCGTGAAGTTAGCAACGTTGCTAACTTTCGATAACAACATTTTTAACAAAACTACAGGGTGACACAGAACGACCAAATTTTACATTTAGTACCTTTTTTGCAACTGTGATAAAAATAAATAAATAAAAATAACAAATAAATTTAAACACAAAAATTATGAATGAATATAACGAAAAAATTTACTAATATTGTTGTATAATTTATTTTATGGTGTCCATTTACAGATTAATCTGTAATATTCCAGTAACAGCAGTTATAAATATGACAAATTTTTAATTTGGAGGCTACTACTTCTAAGGTCAGAAATCTGGATCTGGAAGCTACAATATAAAAACGTACAGCATAAACTCCATGTCTAATGAAAGAGGAGATCCTCACGAGCAATTTAGTGTATCGCATGAGCTCCTAATCAGTTTTTCGTTGAACAAAGTTTCCAATTTTCTGGTTTCCAACCGGTGGTCAGGACAGAAAACTGGATCTGGAAGCTACAATATAAAAACGTACACCATAAACTCGATGTCTAATGAAAGAGGAGATCCTCACGAGCAATTTAGTGTATCGGATGAGCTCCTAATCTGTTTTTCGTTGAACAAAGTTTCCAATTTTCTGGTTTCCAACTGGTGGTCAGGACAGAAAACTGGATCTGGAAGCTACAATATAAAAACATACACCATAAACTCGATGTTTAATGAAAGAGGAGATCCTCACGAACAATTTGGTGTATCGCATGAGCTCCTAATCAGTTTTTCGTTGAACAAAGTTTCCAATTTTCTGGTTTCCAACTGGTGGTCGGGACAGAAAACTGGATCTGGAAGCTACAATATAAAAACGTACACCATAAACTCGATGTCTAATGAAAGAGGAGATCCTCACGAGCAAGTGGTGTCAGTGTCAAAAATCAATAACTTGTTACTATAATGTCCATGTATATGCTAACATATTCCACAATTTTTCCACATTTTCCACAAAAAATAAATACATATTATAGAGAAAATAATTGGTGTCTTATCTTGCTAAATATGTGAAAGGACAACTATGAATTAGATTGGGTAATTTCTATAACAGGGTGCGCTCAATTATAACCTTTAACTAGAGACGAAGGAATGGATACATCTTCTTTTGTACATTTTTGTATTGATCCAATTTTCTGTCCTGACCACCAGTTGGAAACCAGAAAATTGGAAACTTTGTTCAACGAAAAACTGATTAGGAGCTCATGCGATACACCAAATTGCTCGTGAGGATCTCCTCTTTCATTAGACATCGAGTTTATGCTGTACGTTTTTATATTGTAGCTTCCAGATCCAGATTTCTGACCTTAGAAGTAGTAGCCTCCAAATTAAAAATTTTTCATATTTATAACTGCTGTTACTGGAATATTACAGATTAATCTGTAATATTCCATATACCGATTTTTGCATAAAAATTCACACAATAGTTGCGTTCCACAACCTCCGTAATATGAAAATCTTAATTTAACCCCTTAATGTACATTTACATATACGATTTAAAATCGTATTTGTAAATGTACACCTAAAAGCGCATTTACATAAAATAGAAAAATCAGGGCTGTTGTGTCATTTATTTCCTAACACTTTTGTGCGTCATTTACCATATAAAAATAAATGACGATCCTAGGGCGTACATAGATTAACTCACTTTTTGAAAAATATTAAATTTAACTATCAGAGTTCTTGATGTAGTCACAACTTTTAATACTTATAATAACTTTTCTGACTAATATAAATGATCGGTATTATTATACTTGAATTCATATTTGGGCTGTTCCCGTACTGCAAAAATCTACACCTGCGTGAAGTTAGCAACGTTGCTAACTTTCGATAACAACATTTTTAACAAAACTACAGGGTGACACAGAACGACCAAATTTTACATTTAGTACCTTTTTTGCAACTGTGATAAAGATAAATAAATAAAAATAACAAATAAATTTAAACACAAAAATTATGAATGAATATAACGAAAAAATTTACTAATATTGTTGTATAATTTATTTTATGGTGTCCATTTACAGATTAATCTGTAATATTCCAGTAACAGCAGTTATAAATATGACAAATTTTTAATTTGGAGGCTACTACTTCTAAGGTCAGAAATCTGGATCTGGAAGCTACAATATAAAAACGTACAGCATAAACTCCATGTCTAATGAAAGAGGAGATCCTCACGAGCAATTTGGTGTATCGCATGAGCTCCTAATCAGTTTTTCGTTGAACAAAGTTTCCAATTTTCTGGTTTCCAACCGGTGGTCAGGACAGAAAACTGGATCTGGAAGCTACAATATAAAAACGTACACCATAAACTCGATGTCTAATGAAAGAGGAGATCCTCACGAGCAATTTAGTGTATCGGATGAGCTCCTAATCAGTTTTTCGTTGAACAAAGTTTCCAATTTTCTGGTTTCCAACTGGTGGTCAGGACAGAAAACTGGATCTGGAAGCTACAATATAAAAACATACACCATAAACTCGATGTTTAATGAAAGAGGAGATCCTCACGAACAATTTGGTGTATCGCATGAGCTCCTAATCAGTTTTTCGTTGAACAAAGTTTCCAATTTTCTGGTTTCCAACTGGTGGTCGGGACAGAAAACTGGATCTGGAAGCTACAATATAAAAACGTACACCATAAACTCGATGTCTAATGAAAGAGGAGATCCTCACGAGCAAGTGGTGTCAGTGTCAAAAATCAATAACTTGTTACTATAATGTCCATGTATATGCTAACATATTCCACAATTTTTCCACATTTTCCATAAAAAATAAATACATATTATAGAGAAAATAATTGGTGTCTTATCTTGCTAAATATGAGAAAGGACAACTATGAATTAGATTGGGTAATTTCTATAACAGGGTGCGCTCAATTATAACCTTTAACTAGAGACGAAGGAATGGATACATCTTCTTTTGTACATTTTTGTATTGATCCAATTTTCTGTCCTGACCACCAGTTGGAAACCAGAAAATTGGAAACTTTGTTCAACGAAAAACTGATTAGGAGCTCATGCGATACACCAAATTGCTCGTGAGGATCTCCTCTTTCATTAGACATCGAGTTTATGCTGTACGTTTTTATATTGTAGCTTCCAGATCCAGATTTCTGACCTTAGAAGTAGTAGCCTCCAAATTAAAAATTTTTCATATTTATAACTGCTGTTACTGGAATATTACAGATTAATCTGTAAATGGACACCATAAAATAAATTATACAACAATATTAGTAAATTTGTTCGTTATATTCATTCATAATTTTTGTGTTTAAATTTATTTTTTATTTAAATTTATTTATTTATTTTTATCACAGTTGCAAAAAAGGTACTAAATGTAAAATTTGGTCGTTCTGTGTCACCCTGTAGTTTTGTTAAAAATTTTGTTATCGAAAATTAGCAACGTTGCTAACTTCACGCAGGTTGTACACACTATAATTTTTGACTGTCAACTTTTTTATCGATTACTGACTGTCCAACAACCATAAATATTTTTGTGGTTGTCTGATGAATGACAAACATGTGAGGCCACACTATCAAACAAGCAAAATTTGGGCAAGAGTGTCATTTAAAAATGCTAGTGTGTACACCGCATAAGTGATGTTTTGAAAAATATAATAATTATATTCTAAAATACATTTGTTTAAAGGTTAATTTACAACATTGGTAAGAAGAAACGTATGATTAGTGATTGAATCAGTGTTAAAATCATATTCTCTACTGGATTTTAAAACCATTTTTAATTTAAAAAATTTGTCAAACGAACAAAACATATTACCCTACCTTGTATAATAGTACCATGGATTAACCCATGATGCAATAATAAGGTGATGTATCAAAACAAAAATCTTTGTTCTTGTCTCGACCATCTGTCAAATTGTTCCTTATAATATTTCACAAGGTTGGCAACATTACACATCGTATTCAAGCAGAAATTACTCATTTTGTCAGTTCATCAAGACATCAGCTTTTTAAATGGACTACATATTCACTGTTCCATGGGTTAACCCATGGTACAATTATACAAGGTGTAATGTTCAAACTCGGTTGGAGTAATTTTGTGCTGTTAATATGACAATGTCATAAACAACCTCCTAGATTAGTTTTAACCTGAACACAGAGAGATACGTAGGTAGAAAAAAATGAGGTATATCGGGCATAATTAGGACGATGGGAGCCATGGTTGCACTAGCAAGCAGCCGGAGGGGAGTTCGTTGTCCTTCTTAAGCTCATAAACGTATCTTTCAAACATAAAACCAGAAAATATTTTAGACTCCCGAAAAGAAATAGATACTTATTTTGGCTGGACTACACTTCTGGTCAACCCTGTACCCCTGTTGAACCAGAATAAAAGAACTAAAAGAAAACAAAGGTCAATCTTCGATTATAATATAACTCCAGGTGGATTTTGGAGTTGAGCCTCATAACCCTTACCCTACCATAGTCTCAAAGGCTACATATTTTGTTGAGACCCCTAATGCGGTTTACCCTCTCTTTATATTACCTCACCATACTAGAGTTAGCTCTTCATTTCGTTATTAACGAGTATATATTTAAAATTCATTTATAAGAAAACATAGTAATAGATTAAATTCTAGTTAGATGTTTCAGAAACTTATACTAATAAATTCATAATTAAAATAATTATATAAATTCTAGATTAAATTTTGAGGAGTTTAATTCAAGATCATTTAGATAATTTAGGGAGAACTATGCAAGAGGGAATTAGGCTTTTATAGAAATTCGTAAATTAACAAAACAAAAAAATACATCGAAAACCAAGGATGAAATTTGAATTATTGTGTATCTTTCATTACGATAATTTATGAAATGAAAATGTTAAGGGCTAAATTGGATTTTTACATATTTCTCAGTAAAGCTAAAGGAGTACTACTATTCTAAGACATTTTTTAGATTCTGGGTTTATTATTGATTCAAGGATGGTGCAAGGATAATGATAAAATAAAGTTATAATTTGATAATAAGGAAGATGGAAAAATGAAAAAAAGGAATATTTTTAAGATTTCATTTGTTTTGTTTTTCCTTTTTTTTCTAAAGGATAAATATTTCCTTACAAGGACTCTTTTTTCATATTTTAACAACTACATATTATTAAACCCTACATATGCAAATATTTTTTTTATAGTTTCATTTTAACTCACTCCGTCGTTGTTTTTGCAGTTGTCAAAGGATTATTATTTGTATCCTTTTTTTAAATCCACATATTTACGCTGATCGTCGAGGCCTCGATGAACTGGTGTATGTGTGTGTTTATGTGTGTGATGATGTTAGGAAACTGTAAGGATTTTTAAAACTGGTTAAGGTAAATATGTTTGCATATGTTTAGGGGTAATTATGATCAAATTTTATGAGTACTTGCGGTGGATACATGTTTTATAAGTTCTTAACATTAAATTTAAAATTTCATAAATAATGATGTTGCCGGTGTCGGGGTTCGAACCCACGACCTTATGGTTGGTAGCAGTGCCTTTTTGCTGTCTAGGCTACTGAGCTGTTGTGTAGCCTGCTTCTTAACATATGTTTTTGCACACGATCGCTGTGCTCTGCCTTTCCAATGCTGATCTGCGTGTTGTGCAATGTGCAAGCGAGACGCCATACATGCGTTCTATTTTATTTTTGCAGTTCTATTTTTAGCACGTAGTAAATTCGAATATCGTAGATCAAATTGTCTGGTGCGTGTCTGGCTTGACACGTGATATCTCGCACAGTGGCAGATTTTGTTACAAATGTTGCTGAGGAATATCTATTTGTACCAATAGCATCAAGATATTTTATTCGGATAGTGGTGGTAATATGCCAAGGAAAATTTGGTGACAGTAATTTAATGATGACGGACACTGATTTTTTCAAAATCCCAATGGGGATTTTTTTTTTGTTTCACGGAAAATGTTGCCGTAAAGGTGGTATTAATTGCAATCTGTATGTCAAGAAAAAAAATAACACTTTTCTAATACCAATTTTGAAAACAATTACAATTTTAATTCTTACCGTCTTGGAAATTTAATTGCTTTTCGGAAAATGTTGTTGTAAAAATTTGTAAATTTACTTAGATGTCAGCGTTTTTCGATTGATGACTTTTTTTGGGAATTTGCAAAAATTTCCACAAAATTAAACGAATATTAGTTTGCGTTTAAAATAAAATCTTCTTTTATTTTGTGATTAACAGATTCAATTTAACGATGTTTTTTATTACTTTGGATAGAATCCACTCTTTTATACCGTCACTTATTTTCAATTTCAAATTTTTTTGGTAAAATGAAAATCAATATTTGCCCTTGTTGGACGTGTGGTTTCTTTGAAAAGCCAGCGACGGAAAGAAAGATGAGATTTTGTAACAGCATAATGAAACCATCAAAACTCAAAGCTAGGTATTGTTCACCACTAAGCAAAGAGCACATTAGAGAATAGCTAATGAGGTTTTACAACATATTTGAGTGCACTGCTAGAATGCATTCTCACTAATACAGAGAAAGTATTAGCTGATTTGAAGTCTCCACTAACGGTATCATAGAAAAAATTAATTAAAATAATAAAAAAAAATAAAAAGACGGATTGGTATTAGCCGGGTTTGAACTCTGGTCCTTACGACTGCAAGGCCGAGATACTATCTCTGAGCTACGCCAATTTATGTGGGTGGCTCGCTAAACAGTCCATATGAGACAAAGCAGTGAATGTAACAAGTGTTATCCGAGACACATCGGCACCAAAAAGATTCATGTCTAGATACAATTTTCAGAATGTTCGAAAAATTATATGCTAAAAATAGCTATTGACATCCCAGCGAACATTTTATTAACCGAAAAGAGGAATTGTGATGGAACCATAATTTACCACAAAACCGGGTAATATCGATCCTATGGATAACGATATTAATCGGAATGCGTATAATAAATTATGGTCGCATATCTTTAGCGTGGAATGTTCCTATTAAGTTTCCATTCATATCTTCAAGTTCATAATAAACATTGCCTACTTTTCTTCTTACTTTTGCGTGCAAATAAAGTGCGAAGTTTCTACGATATATTACCTGACCTACGGTATACGTAATCGGTCGAGTACGTAAATTATATTGTTCTCTATTGTGATTGTAGGTTTTTTCAATGTTTGCTTTGAGCTCGGCTCGAATTAATTGCAACTGATCTTCGCGATTTATAGTTGTGGTAGGTTCATCCAACATATTGAGGTTTTTTAAAAGTTTATAAGTATACCCATGGGTAACCATATTAAACCCAAAGGTTGCAAAGTATGGAGAACACTTTATAGATTGATGTACTGCGTTTCTTAAAGCGCAGCTTATAAAAGACAGGTTTACATCCCAAAGTCGTTGGTCTGTTTTTAA
Organism: Musca vetustissima; assembly: GCF_032173495.1. NCBI lineage: Eukaryota > Metazoa > Arthropoda > Insecta > Diptera > Muscidae > Musca > Musca vetustissima. Next base: position 29,719 of record NW_026873265.1, read on the forward strand.
ATATGCACGAATACTGGCTATTATTGAGCGGTTTACACGCTCCGAAGCATTGGCTTGGGGTGAATAAAGCGCTTAATGCCAAATTTTGTTAAGAATGAATTAAATTCATTTGATTTAAACTGTGAACCATTGTCACTGATCACTTGCTCTGGAACTCCAAAGGCATGGAAAATATTTTTCAGTAAAAATTCCTGTATTGGAGCGGAAGTAAATTTCTTTAATGGGCAAAGCCAATGATATTTGGTCAAGTGATCCAATACTATGAATATGCCTATAAAACCATTTTTAGACCGTGGATACGGTCCTAAGATGTCCACATATAACCGCTGGAATGGTCTACTTGGTAGTACTAACTTTCCCATTTCCGGTTTGGTTATATAGTTTGGGTGTTTGGTCTGCTTACAAATGTCACAATCGCGTACGTAGTTACGTACGTCGGTGACCATACCGGGCCAATAAAAATTTCTACGGATCAAATCTAAAGTTTTCCCTATTCCGCCATGAGCTGCATTTGGAGAATTATGGAATCTGACTATGAGCGAATGTCGAAGGTTCTCAGGAATCCATAATTTCCAGGCATTGGTTTCTTGATCGGGGTTACCACTATAATGTTCGGTACGAATATACACATATTTATCAACGGTTTTGATATCCGGATAACTAGATGAATTTATCTTTATTTTATTTTTCAAATTTTGGTAATCTTGGTCATAAAAACATGGGGAATTCAAGTCAATTTCGGGTTCGGATTCTTCTAACGAAGAAATTTCGTTTGTATAAATGCGAGACAGGGCATCCGGGACGATATGGTCCTTTCCTTTTCGATGACTTATTGAAAAATTGTAAGGTTGCAACTTAAATACCCAACGGGCTAATCTTCCGGTTAGGTCAGGCTGTTTCATCAACCATACTAAAGACGAGTGATCCGTCACAACCTCAAAATCTTGTAGTTCAAGATAACATCTGAACTTCTTTATTGCTTCAACTGCCGCCAGACACTCACGCTCTGTAACAGAATAATTTCTTTGTGCGGAGTTTAACTTTTTGGACATAAACGCGATTGGTTTCTCTTGGCCATTTTCGTCAAGCTGAACCAATACTGCGCCTATGCCATAGTCTGAGGCGTCGCAGTGCAAGTAAAACTTTTTGCTGAAGTCAGGATTGGATAAAATTGGGGCGGTGGTCAACAAATCTTTTATGGTCGTAAATGAGTTTTGAGCTTCAGGAGTCCATTTGAACTTCTGTTTCGATGACAAGGTTTCAGATATCGGGAAGGTGATGGATGAAAAGTTTTCAATAAACCTTCTATACCATCCGGCTAGACCTAAAAAGCCTCTCACCTGACGAATTGTTTTTGGAGTTGGCCAGTTAACTATGGACTCCACCTTTTCGGGATCGGTCTGAATACCTCCATTGCCGATTACATAACCGAGGTATTTTGTCTGTGTAACACAGAACTGGCTTTTCTCCACATTCAGGGTTAAATTTGCTTTTCGTAATTCCTGAGCGATTCTAACCAAGACGGATAGATGGCTATTGAAATCTTCTGACACAATTACAATGTCGTCTAGGTAACCAAAAACACAGTACCTTAGATCTGGCGGTATAATCCTATCAACTAGCCTGCACATTGTCTGAGGTGCTGTACAGAGCCCGAAAGGCATAACTACGAACTGATACAGCGGCCTTCCGGGCACTGTAAAAGCCGTAAGCGCTTTGGACTCTTCAGACAAACCTATTTGCCAATAGGCATCTTTCAAGTCTAGCTTAGTGATTATATTTGCCTTTGGTAGTCTGGCAAAGATACCCTCAATGCTGGGCAATGGGTAAGCATCTTTTTTGGTAACTAAATTGAGTTTTCTTGCATCTAAGCAAAGTCGAACTTTGTTTGGTTTCACGACTAATCGCATTGGTGAAGACCAGGCTGATACTGATGGCTCAATCACACCCAGGGAAAGCATACGATCTACCTCCTTGTACATCAAATTCTCGACGGCAGGAGATACAGGGTAGAAACGTTGCTTTACCGGTTTCGCATCGCCAATATCAATATGGTGCTTCAAGTAAGTCGTTCGACCTAAACCTTCTTTAGCGAAACTGGGAAAGAGTTCAACTACAACTTTTAATTGATTTTGTTGACTATAGGTAAGCGGATAATTAAAATCGGACGAATTTAGATTTTTATCGGACACATTTAATTTCGATTCGGAGGGACTTTCAGACATATTAGAGTTGGGTTGACAAGTAGTGCTTTCGAGAGCTGATACAACAGACGGACGGTCAGACAGTAAGGGTGGGTTGGTGGTTATTGGACTATCAAAAATATCTGGGGCCAATGAAAAGGTTTTCCAGAAATCTAAATCCAGAATAAGACGTTGTGTAAGTGAGGGGACAATTAATAATTTTAATTTATGAGTTTCGCCTTTGAAATGGACATCTACTTCTAAAGAACCTAGAGTTCTTTGAATTGAACCATCGGCTGTTTTAACTCCAGTTTTGCCTGGTATAAATTCAGGGTAATTTGAAAAATTTTGTGAGGCTAAGTCTGAGCCTAGACAGGATATATTAGCACCCGTGTCTAATAAACCATATTCGGTAAAATTAAGAAAACTGACTTTGGCGTAATATCGCCTATCCGAAGGGTTATTAACAATGGCAGATATTATGTATGTTGAAGCTTTTCTTCGTCTTTTATAAAACAATCTAAGTCGACGAGTAGATCTTTTCACTCGTTTAGGGGCTTTAATGGAAAGTTCTGAAATCGTGAAAATTTCATTTCGCTTTTCCATGTAAGTTTGGTATCGCTCATGATATGGTCGTATTGGAAATAGAGGTTTATGGTCGGGTTTTAAATTTGGGAAATCAGATTTTAGAATAGTAATTTGGGGATTTTGTTCTTTGGCTGGTAAGGGTTTAGAATCCATACCAGTTACGGTGGATTCGGGTGTTGTTTTTGGGCTGCATAGTTTTTTGACTGGATGGATATTTTTCTGCTAGCACATCTCGTGCACTGGGGCTTATAAACATTTTTAATACCACATCCATAGCAGAAAACATTTCTATCTTTGAGACAGTCGTCCCAAAAATGGCCAAACTCATCACAATTCCAGCACTTGACTGTAGATGAGTCTTTATTTATAGCATCAACACAAGCTTCTGAACGATTTTCATCTGCAGATTGTTCCTCATACTGTACTTCTGCTACAGTTCTACGAATATTACCATAGTTACTGGAAACTGTGGGTTTTGGTACTGTGCTTTTCTTAAAAGATTCGTCGTTCATTAAATTTTCCCTCATCTGAACTAGCTTTCTGAGGTGTGGAATAGTGAAGATTGGGACATATAATAACTCATGCCTTATATCTGCTCTCAAGTTTCGAATAAGAATTTCAACCATCTCTTCTTCTGGAATTGGTTGTCTAAGTCTGTCAGCGATAGAACAAATTGCATCATAAAAAGAATCAAATGATTCACCTGGTTTCATTTTACGACTTCTAATCGCTTCCATTAAATCAAAGTTGGATCTTAAATCCTTGAACTGACTACGTAAGGCACCGCAAAATTCATTCCACTGGATTGAATCGACACTTTTATGGTACCTCCAGAACCATTCTCTGGCTTTACCAGTCAAAATAATAGGCAAGTTTTTGCAAATATGAGAAAAATTATTGTTCAAATGTTCTTTTGTCAACATTTTGATACGGTATAGAAATTCTTCTACCGTCAAATTATTATTGGAACCATCGAAATGAATATTCCAGTTCTGAATAATAAATGTTACCCTATCTGGTCGCAATGGAGTAGAAACTTCTTGATTTGGGGTCTGATTCGAAAAATTTCTATTTTCGTTTGTCAGAATCTGCTGAGGTTGACAATTTGGATTGGAATTGCTAATCTGAGAAGTAGGATTTGAAAGATTATTTATAGGGGGATTTGGAACCTGTGTTCCTAAATTTAAATTTTGAAATATTTTAATAATATTATTTTCAATCATTTGATTAATTCTACCGTAGTCTATTTCAGACGAAATTTGATTATTGATGGGGTTATTTGAATGTCTAGTAGGATTTGGTGGATTGGCAGATGGGATATTCTGTGACATAGAATCGTCGCCTATTTCTGGTGGATTATTTTGAGATCCATCAAAATCGATACTGAGGTTCATATTTTCTGTAGCAAACGTTTTGCTTAAATTTCGTGTCATTGGACGATTTGCCAAAGATCCACGTCCTTTTCCTCTATAAACAGGACGATTTTTCTTGATTGTACCAGTCTGTGTTGCCATTTCAGTAGCTTCAATATTTAAAGCAGGATATGCTTTTAAATTTGAAAGCTCACAGGTGACTCTACACAACGGACATTGAGCCGAATTGGACAATTCGTTTTCAATGCAAACCCTATGGAAAACATGACGGCATAGTTCAATCATACAACATGGTTGACTTTGTGGTTGTATAAAATCCTGACAGGACGGACATTTTAAAGTTTCCCCTGTTGGATTGTCAGAGTCGACATTTGGAATTGGTAATGGACTTCGTGGTATGGACATTGTCAGAGCAATTTGTCAACAAAGGCGAGAAAAAAAATATATAAAAATAATAGGAAATTTCTGAAGAGGTATATATGAATCCAATATACAATCTTCAGTATGATAATAATGTTGATAGTTATTAAACAAAAACTCAATATAGTGTTGTGAATACTTCAACAACAAATTTCAAAATAAGTATCTGTAGATTTTCAAAATACACATTTCTTACTATATAGGTGAGGTAAATCTGGGGTAAAGTAAACATGAAAAAAAAAAAAAATTATAAATCGAAAGATTGATTGGAAAGAAAAACAGGGCTATGGAGTTTATATTTCAGTTAAAAAGAATATTCTTAACAGACAAACCATCATGCTACTTTCATTTCGAACTGAAAATTCTGGACTTTATTTTGCAACCAGCATAATAAAGTTATTCCGAGAAAAAATCAGGATGACGATATCTCAGTCTATTAAAAATAATCTAAATAACCCAAATACATACTTTCTTCTATTTTACAAATAATTTTGACTCCATTTCACCGGATCAGAAAATGTTGATAAAGGACATCTCGGTCAGAATTTTCCGAACTCATCAGAAAACTGAAAAATCCAGAGAGCCTTAATCAAGTATTCTGAATCCAGATTCCTGAATTCAAAACACTTTGCTAAATAGGTATTTAATGAAATTTAATGACTTATTAGAACAAAATATGGGACAATCATATCCAAAGGTCTTCAAAACTTATAATTGTAAATCCTAAAGAATTAAGAACTTTCGCTTAATATACAAAAGAATTTACAAGTATCGCTTGTAGTTAAGTGGTTATCCGTTTTAAGGGATTAATTTTTGGTATTAAAAAAGAAAACATTTTGCCTATGGATTCAATTGGTTTTGTCCCACGTTGGGCGCCATTCTATTTTTATGTGTAATGTTCAACCTCGTTTGGAGTAATTTTGTGATATTAATATGACTATGTCATAAACAACCTCCTAGATTAGTTTTAACCTGAACACCGAGAGATACGTTGGTAGAAAAATAAATGATGTATATATAGCAAAATTAGGACGATGGGAGCCATTGTTGCACTAGCAAGCAGCCGGAGGGGGGTTCGTTGTCCTTTTTAAGCTCCTAAACGTATCTTTCAAACATAAAACCAGAAAATATTTTAGACTCCCGAAAAGAAATAAATACTTGTTTTGGCTGGACTACGTTTCTGGTCAACCCTGTACCCCTGTTGAACCAGAATAAAAGAACTAAAAGAAAACAAAGGTCAATCTTCGATTATAATATAACTCCAGGTGGATTTTGGAGTTGAGCCTCATAACCCTTACCCTACCATAGTCTCAAAGGCTACATATTTTGTTGAGACCCCTAATGCGATTTACCCTCTCTTTAGATTACCTCACCATAGTAAGAAATTATACTAGATTTAGCTCTTCATCTTGTTACTAACAAGTATATATTTAAAATTCATTTAGAACAAAACATAGCGATAGATTAATTTCTAACAAATTCATAGTAATATCTCTACTAAATTAAGTATTGTAAGGACATATTTAAAAGAAATATATATTCCATAACAATATCTATAGGATTATAATTATAAACTAAATTTTGAAAAGTTTTAATGCAAGATCATTTAGATATTTCACTGAGAACTATGTAAAAATAAAAAAATAGATGTTTATATATTTGACTTTTTTAAAATAAACTGTTAAATTATCAGATGACAATCTAACGAGATAGAAAGGGAATTCATTGCTAGTTTTAATTTTACATATTTCTCAGTAAAATGATGTAACGAATTTAGGCTTTAATTTAAATATTTAATGAATAAGAAAAAAATATATAATTTATACAATAGATTTAATTTCAGATTTAAAGGACTCAAAAAATTATACTAGAAAAAATGGATTTTTTTTGACGATTTCATTCCTTTTTTGTTATTCCTTTTCCTAAAGGATAATTATTTTCTTACAAGGACTTTTTTCATATTTTAACAACTACATATTATTAAACCCTACATATGCAAATATTTTTATATTTTCATTTTATAACTCACTCTGTTGTTGTTTTTGCAGTTTTGAAAGGATTATGACTTGTATCCTTTTTTTAAATCCACATATTTACCGCTGATCGTCGTCGAGGCCTCGATGAACTGGTGTGTGTATGTGTGTGATGATGTTAGGAAACTGTAAGGAATTTTAATATGTTAAGGTAAATGTTTGCATATGTTTAGGGGGAACATGATGATCAAATTTTATGAATACTTGCGATACATGTTTTGCGATTTTATAAGTTCTAAATATTAGATTTTAAATTTCGTAAATAATGCTGCTGTCGATGTCGGGGGTCGAACCCGCGACCTTATGGTTGGTAGCAGTGCCTTTTTGCTGCCTAGGCTACTGAGCTGTTGTGTAGCCGGCTTCTTAACTAATGCTTTTGCACACGATCGCTGTGCTCTGCCTTTCCAATGCTGATCTGCGTGTTGTGCAATGTGCAAGCGAGACGCATGTATGTTGCAGTTCTATTTTTAGCACGTAGTAAATTCGAATATCGTAGATCAAATTGTCTGGTGCGTGTCTGGCTTGACACGTGATGTCTCGCACAGTGGAGGATTTTGTGGAAAATGTTGATGGCGATTAGTATTTTTTTTCACACCTTCTATCTTCACATTATTAACATTTCATTATCGTTGTAATATTCAAATGACAATTTTATGTCAGTAATTCAGTGATGACAAACAAATTTCTTAGATTTCCAAGCCAATATTTTTGCAATTATTTAGGCAGATCAAGCTGTCTTCCTCACCTACGGTCAACTTGAATGTTGCCGTAAAGGTGGTATTGACGGTATTCTGGGGGACAAGAAAGAAACACTTTTCTATCACCAATCTTGCGAATAAATGGAATTTCACTTCTTACCTTATGGAAATCTTTTGGCTTGTTTCAAGAGAAATTTTCGTTACTGTGGATATTTGTCAGTTTTGCCGTTTAATGATATGTTGCAAATTTAAAAAAAATGTCCACAAAATTGAATAAATAGTCGTTTAATTTTTATGCGGGTAATCGTTTTATTTTTCAAAGAGTTAATTTGCATTAACGATTTTGCCGATTTTTTCGGATACAATTTACTTGGATTTATAATTTCTAACTTTCAACTTTTTTGGTAATGAAATATTTTTTTTTTCTTTGATATGCGTGTGTTATCTGGTTGAAGTCACCAACGGAAAGAAAAAAGAGATTTTTTTAGCAGCATAATGAAACTATCGTAAAGCAACCTAATCATTGTTCACCACTAAGCAAAGGTACATAAGTCAATTAGAGAAGAGCTAAGTATGTTTTAGAACACATTTGAGTGCATTCTCACTAATACATAGAAATTATTAGCTGATTCTAAGTCTCCACTAACGGTATAATAGAGCAAAAAAAATAGTTAAAATAAAAAAAATTAAAAAGACGGATTGGTGTTAGCCGGGTTTGAACTCTGGTCCTTACGACTGCAAGGCCGAGATACTATCTCTGAGCTACGTCAATTTATGTGGGTGGCTCGCTAAACAGTCCATATGAGACAAAGCAGTGAAGGTAACAGGTGTTATCCGAGACACATCGGCACCAAAAAAGATTCATGTCTAGATACAATTTTCAGAATGTTCGAAAAATAATATTCTAAAAATAGCTATCGATATCCCAGCGAACATTTTCTCAGTGGAAACAGGGAATTGTTTTGGAACCATAATTTACCATCAAAGTTAGAGCATTTCGTCAGTATATGCCAGCATTCCGACTGCGACAGTCCTCTTTTATGCAGATACGCATTGAGAGAACCATGCCCCGTCAGTAAGAAAGCATTATTTAAGTCGTAACAAAAGACTGACCGATCCAGTGCGAACATTGAGTCAAGAATAAATTCATACGTGATCTCCATTTGTCACTGTCGGTCCTCCTAGTCCTCCACCTACCAACAACACACTTTCGAAAGATAGTGCTGTATCGCCTACTATGCCCATCCACCAGATCTGAAGGCCTGAGCCAAGCATCCTTGTCCAACAGCATGTCACGCTTACGCTTATACTTGATAGCCCGACATCACACCTCAAGATCATTTGTCACGGCGCCAAGCAGCACTTCCAACTCCTCTGTGGAAATAGGGCAAACATGCTAACACGACGACCCGCTGACACGAAAAGAGCTTCTTCTGCCCTAAGACAGAGGAGGCAGTTCTGTACCATATAGATGTACCATATGTTGCACAGGCAACAAATAGCCCACCATATATGACACGCACAGAACGCCTGCTCAAGCCCAATCAGTCCGCAATATACGCTTGATGGTCCCAACGGCAATGAGGAAAATCAAATACTCTGACACCGTTATTCCGAGATATTTAACAGTACTCGAATACCTTATGTCACGTTCACCAACTCGTATGAAGAAAGGACGGCTGGGTGCCAACCTACCTTTCAGCAGCATCAGCATCGTATTCTCGGTTGCCAACACCACTCCAACTCAGTCACTACAGGCCTGCACAATCTGTATAGCTTGCACAAAATCATTTTCTAGATCAAGTCGACTATTCTTGAAGGAGGTAGCTAGCCCCCGCAATAGAGGATACATCATTAGGTTCCATATACATGGACCAGAAAGGGAACAATGTTGGCAACCACGCTGCACATCCATCCAGACCGAAGCAATGGCTCCGAGGACACAAGCCTTTTTATATCGTAAATAACTCGCTCAAAGAGCAACCACTGATAACCTTGTGAGCACACTATCCCATAAAAGAAATTCAAATGCGAAATTGAAATTCACAAATATGCCAAGGACATATTTGGAATTTGATCCTCTCCAGCACTTTTTCAAGAACTTGAAGAAGATATATGCCCCGATATGAACGAGGATCACTCTTCACCCGATTAGGCGACTTAAGTAACACCACAACTCGGGCACATTTCCGAGTATGCGGAAGTATACATGACGAATGCAGCTGGAGAAAATGGACTCGATATATTCCGGCATAATCTTCCAGATGGATTTCACCATCCTTCCAGTCATACCAACCATACCTGGCGATTTTCTACTTCTTAGCCGGCCACAACTTCTCTACGATTTAACATGGACAGACGGACGGACGGACATAAATCGACTCAAAAAGTGATGCATATTCTCAAAAGGAAACATGGGTCTATCTCGTTTCTCGGACCAGAAAGGGAGCAATGTGGGTAACCACGCTGCACATACCTCCAGACCGAAGCACTGGATCCGACGACACAAGCCATTTTATATCGTAAATAACTCGCCCACAGAGCGACCACTGATAACCTTGTGAGTACACTATCCCATAAAAGAAATTCAAATGTGAAATTGAAATTCACAAATATGCCAAGGACATATTTGGAATGTGATCTTCTCCAGCAATTTTTCATGAACTTGAAGAAGACATATGCCCCGATATGAACGAGGATCACTCATGAAATTTGGCTCATTTGTTTGGCTCAAGGACGAACCCTATTGAAATTGGAAAAAATCGGTTCAGATTTAAATATAGCTCCCATATATATTTTCGCCCTATTTTAGGTTAATGGGGCACCAAAGTCCCTATATCTTTCGATTTGCACGAAATCTTGCATAGCATACTTAATTGCGTCTAGAATGATGTGTGGAAAGTTTCGCGAATATCGGTTCAGATTCAGATATAGCTACCGTGTATATGTTCGTCCGATTTAAGGTATATGGTGTACCAAATTCCCAATATATTTTCCGATTCGCACGAAATTTGGCATAGTGTACTAAATTAGGTCTAGAATGATGTGTCCTAAGTTCGGTGAAGATCGGTTCAGATTTAGATATAGCTCCCATATATCTTCGTCCGATTTAAGGTAAATTGGGTACCAAATTCCCTATATATCTTTCGATTTGCACGAAATTTGGCATAGCGTACTGAATTAAGTATATAATGATGTCTGCCAAGTTTCGTGGAAATCGGTTCAGATTTAGATATAGCCCCCATATATATCTTTGTCCGATTTAAGGTAAATTGCGTACCAAAGTCCCTATTTATTTTTCGATTTGGACGAAATTTGGCATAGCGTACTGAATTAAGTGTAAAATGATGTGTGCAAAGTTTCGTGAAAATCGGTTCAGATTTAAATATAGCTCCCATATATATCTTCGTCCGATTGAAAGTAAATTGTGTACCAAAGCGACACAACGTACTGAAGTAGTATAGATTTTCCTGAAATCAGTTCAGATATAGATATATGTATAACAAACACGCGATGTCTGTTAGGATACATATGTAGAATATACTCAAAGTGGTGATGGTATCATATAGTCGGCCCAGTCCGACTTTACTATTTCCTTACTGGTTTCCGTTACAAAATAAGTCTTCACATGGTTCACACCTGTTTCTATATGAAGGAGTTGCCAGATCGAAATAAAATTTAACATGTGTTTATAACAGATATGGAAATTTCGAAAACAAGTTTCCGAACTGCCCTCGTATTTCGTTTTCTCCAGACAACTATTTACCATATCGTAGTCCCCATATACAAAATTCTAATTCTAAATTTGGATATTTTTTAAATGTTCAGCTCATGGTGCTGGTTATAATATTTGGAAACAGTTTTTAAACTAAAGATATAATTACTCAAAATATTCTAATCTCCTTCATTTTCCCGAGCTTGCAAATTGTAAGACTTGTAGTATTTATAACGATTAAAACTAAATCGTATCTCTCGATTATTTCATAGCTGGTACAACCTGTGCCTCAAGTTGCAGGTGCCTCAGTTTCGATAGTATTATGTTATCGGGAGGTCTGCAAAATATTGAATTCCCGTAGTCTTTGGGTAGTGTATCACATGGTCGGCCCCATCCGACTATACAGCATTCGTTACTAGTGTTGCTTCATATGTTTCTGTTTCTGTTCTTCATATAAATTCAAGGCTCTCCAAGCTTTTAATTCAAAAACTTTACTGCTATGTTGTCCTTTAGACAAACAACGAAAAAAAGTTCACATTAACTGTTGTTGTCTTTTTATAAACACGCTCTCATACATTTTTTTCTGTGTCAACTTCCTGGAAGTTCTTAACTAAAAATATTATCTAAAAGTCATCAAAACCCCACTAATTACTTCTTTTTATCTTTGGAATTTGTGCGTGCTCTTTTGGAAATATATGAGAGGATGTTCCACTACTGACACCCACAACAAAAAGCCTCCGTATAAACGAACGGAAAATAACTTTTAATAATTTGCGTGAATTTATTTAAATAAACAGAAAAAATACAAGAAACGTAAGGCAAAGGCGAAACACTCAAAACGATAAACAAGTATGGCCTCAGCACCTAGTACAAAGTTACGGTCGTTCGGTCGACCCGTGCGTGCCTGCTTGCGTGCGTGATGCTCTTCTAATGATGACCCTGAAGTTGTTGTTTCCCCTTATCGCCCACTATGTTCTTGCCCAGCAGTCTTGCTGTTGTTTTTGTTTTGTGTGTGTTATGTGTCTATCTCATAACAATGCCTTTGTTTACGTTTAGACAAAATTTTCTCGGCAACAAAAATAGCGTAACACACGATGAAAAAGTGAAAGTTTATGTTTAATTAGAAAATGCCTTGTGGTTGTTAATAGACAAAACAAAAAAGGTCTTTTAAAACAACGGTAAAATGTCCTTGGCGAGCATTTTTAATCACCTCTAGGATCCACATAAAAATATATATCTGCACATTTTTGCGTAATTAGGACAAGGACAATATATCTGAGGCGTTTTCTACATTAACATTTAAGATCTTTGTCATTATTTACTTTTGCGAAGCATGTCCATGCGAACGGTGGTTGATGTAGGTTTTTTTCCTGTATTACCAAATTTTGTATTGTATCTATACCTTAATTTAGTAGAGCTAAAACATATATTTCCTTGGATCTCACTTTGAGCCAGGAATTATTTTTTCATTTTTGCAAGAAATCCATTTCACGTAGAGAGAAAAAATTATACATTTAAAATCTGGGGACTTTGAGCTTTACATTTGTAAAATTTCAAATAATTGTGGGACAAGTTAGTTGTGTGATTTAGACTTTTACTGGTCAACATACCTCCTATCTATGATCATTTGGTTTCGACTGATAATCTTTTGGAAAAATCTATTTTGTTCTACTCCAGCAACTGTGTTGATATTACAAATGTTTGCACATACTGCAAAAATAGACTACTTTTCTTCCTGATTTGACTTTTTTTATACCATACATATGTTTGTAACAGGCAAAAGAAAATGAGACACATGGTAGCTTTTGAGGATATGCACAGAATCACTTTCTGAGTCGATTTATGCATATCCGTCCGTAAACAAAGTGCAGGTCGAATTTATAATCCGATTTGGATGAAATTTTGTACAGTTCATTTGTTTGGCCCAAGGACGAACCCTATTGGAATTGGGGAAAATCGGTTCAGATTTAGATTTAGCTCCCATTAATATTTTCGTCCGATTTAATGTAAATGGTTTACCAAAGATCCTATATATTTTTCGATTTGCACGAAATTTGGCACAGCGTAATTAATTAGGTTAGAATGATGTGTGTTAAGTTTCCTGAAAGTTGGACCAGATTTAGTTATGGCTCCCATAACAGCATAATGAATTAGTTCTAGAATAACGTGTGCTAAGTTTCGGTTCAGATTTAGACATAGCTCCTATATATATATATATATATATTCTTCCGATTTTATGTTAATCGTGAACTAAAGACCCACAGTTTGTCCGATTGGCACAACGAACTGAAGTTAATATAACTAGCGTTTCAAATCGATAAAGATTTATGTAGAGCTCCAATATATACGTTTTCCCAATTTTATGTAACAACTCAAAGTGTGACCGATTTGCACAAAACATACAATTAGTATAACCTAACCTGCGCAAGTTTCGATGAAATCGGTTTAGACGTAGTTGCGATTTGTAGCCCATTTATACTTTCGACCGACTTCATGTTAATTGGAGTTCAAATAATCTACTGGTGTCCGATTGATATTTGGCTTAAATTGTAAGAAGCAACTTTAAATCTGACCAAATGAAAAATGTAGTATAGGTTGCAGAATGAATGCGACGTCTGTTAGGATCTGTCGAGTATACCCAAAGTGGTGTAGGGTATCATATAGTCGGCCCCGTCCGACTTTACTACTTTCCCTACTGTTTTTGTTTTTAAATTTTTAAGAAAAAATCCACATTCAAACATAGGTTCACCCAATTCCAGCTCTATTGGTTCACTCTAAATCTAAATTATACCAAATTTAAGTCATTTAGTAGACATTTGCAAAACTTCCTTAATACTCCAATCCAACACCCCTACAGTAATCCCAACTCCAAATGTCAAGATTTCAGCTCTATCGGTTCACCTAAATCCAAATTTGTTAACATTTAGTACACATTAGCACGAATTTCCAAAAACGTCCTACATATCCCAATCCTACAACCTAACAGCGATCCTAACTTCAAATTTCATGATTACAGCTCTATCGGTGCACCCAAATCAACATTTGGTACCATTTAGTACAAATTTCCAAAACTACCTACATATCCCAACCATACAACCCAACAACGATCCTAACGTCAAATTTCAGAATCCCAGCTCTATCAGTTAACACAAAATTCAAATGTTTGCAAATGTAATAGAGTTAAGTAGGGAAAGAGGAGGTCACCTCCTTATTATACCCTTCACCACACTGTGGTACAGGGTATTATGTCTTTGTGCGTATGTTTGTAACAGGCAAAAGGAAACGAGATAGACAGATTTAGATATAGCTCCCATATATATTTTCGTCCGATTTTAAGTAAAAGGTGCACAAAAGACCCAAAGTTAGGCCGTTTGCTACAAAATTTAGCACATCGTACTGAAATTAATATTGCCAGACAATTGCCAAATTTTGTAGGAATCGGTTCCAATTTCGATATAGCTCCCATATATAGTTTCGTCCGATTTTAGTTAAATGGTACACCAAAGACCCAACATTAGACCGATTGACACACAATTTTGTACAACGTACTGATGTTAATGTAACCTATCATGTGGAAAGTTTTGTTGAAATCAGTTCAAATTTGGATAGATCTACCGTATATATATTCTCCCGATTTTAAGTAAATGATGCATCAAGAACTCAAAACTTGTGACAAGTTTCGATGAAATCGGTTTAAATTCGATATGGCATTTATATATATATATATTCGTCTGATTTTAAGTAAATGGTACACCAAACTCCTCATGTTTATCAGATATCTATTCAAATAATCAACGGAAGTCCGATTGATATTTGTTTTAAATTGATTTTCATAATTGTATCCCATTGTAAGAAGCAACTCCATATCTGACCAAATGAAAAATTTAGTATATATTGCAGAATGAAATGTTTATGGATCCAATTTCATTTTACTCGTCCTTCAAAAATGCGACGTCTGTTAGGATACATCGGTTGAATATACCCAAAGTGGTGAAGGGTATCATATAGTCGGCCCCGTCCGCCTTTACTACTTTCCTGTATATGGAAGATGGGACCCATATAAAGGAAAGAATGACGAATGAAATCGGGCTTCTTTCGGAAATTGCTCAAACGTAACGGGCTTTCCGCTCATAACATTTACTAGGATTTAAGTTCGGAGCAAAATTTTGAGGCTCATATCAGGAAATATATTTCAACAAATTGAACATTACTGCTGTGGAAGGAACAGAGATAGACACTTGGTTCCTTTGGGGAATATGCATGGTTGTTTTATATGAAACATTATTTGTGTTCATAAAAGTATCAGTCGCTGTTGCCGACCGACAACCTATAGTTTGCGGAAGTCTACGGAATAAAAACATGTTCCATTATTCGCTTTATATAAGGCGTATCCTGTGTCAAAAAGTTGACCAAAAAATATGTCTTGTTTCTCTTCTTGATTTTTCGAATGGTACGCCATTGATGCCCATAATGAGCCCCCACCAACTTCGATACATCTATTTCATTTGTTTCTCCTTATCCAATCAATACTTACTTCATCGTTTATCATGTTAAACTCAATTATAAAACAATTCCATATATTTTAAAATTAACATTTCATTTATTTAGTTGTTGTTGTTTTTTTGTCATGTTCTTCTTGTTGTTGTTGTTTTTGTTTTTATTATTATTATAATTTCATCTCACATTATCGTCATTATTATATGTTCATACTTTTACAATATGCATATTAAATTTTTAATTTACTTTGTATGTTTTTAATTAATTTACAATGTGTTTGATTTGTTTTTCTTGTTGTTGTTGTTGTTTTTGTAATTTGGTTTTTTGCTCTCGTCATCGACATCGCCAAACTGCAATTATGCACATAATATTATTAATTATATTCCATTTGTGGTTGTGTTCACATTTAAAATGTTACGACGTTACGTTTTTTTTATTACATGAAGTATGTGTTGGTGAGTGTGAGTGTATGTTAGTGTGAGTGTTGGATTTCAGTTAAGGAGGGAGGACATATTCATTTTGCCAAGAGGCATAGTTTTTACTTATTTTTCGTTTTTTTTTTCTTTCTTTGTTCTTTATTGGGTATTTATTTATATATTGTGTTTTTGTTTTAAAACATTCATTATTATTTATTTTTTATGTGTTTAATAATAATTTAGTTTGTAGTTAAACTTACAAAATAAAGTTATTTGTTTTTTTCTCCTGTTAATTCATTATATCAATTATTTGTATTATTACAGATTTCATTAACTACACTCAAGATCTCTTGTCTTGATTGAATTTTAATTCAATTCAATTAAATTATATTATCCTTGTATCTTATCATTTAATTTCATACAGATTTTTGGTTTTGTTCTTGGTAAGGGACAGAAGGAGGATGCTTGTGTATTTCTGTTTTGGATGGGAAGGTTAGGGTTGGTGGTTGACCCTTTCTTTACACCACACTGTCTTAACATCTAGAAACAGACAAAAACAATTAATAAACAATTACAATATTGTTATTTTTATAGCTTGAATGTTTATGTTTTATTTATATTTTTGCGTATGCTTCTTTGTTTGTTTGCCTTAATTGTAATAACTATAAAAATATAATTGTTATTAATAATAATCGTAATTCTACAAAAAAGGGGTTTCTCACTTGTGTTTGTTTAGAAAAAACAATAATAATAATAAAAATAAGCATTAAAATTAAAATTATCATTATCGTTTTCATTGTCCAGCTGACTTTATAACTCCGCATCTCCGCTATCAACATCATCACCATTTTACGCTTAATATATAACACAATTTGTTGTTTTAAATATTTGTTTTTAAAGCTCACAGTGGTTTGGGAATAGTAAATAAATGACCATGAAATAACATTTAAATATATAAAAAAAATTAAAAATAAATATAACAAGTAAAATAAGCGTTAAGTTCGGCCGGGCCGAATTTGGATACCCTCCACCATAGATATACTGACAGATACTTGAAATGAAAATATGGAGAAAATACCAAAAACAACCTACACCGATAATTCTACAAACGGATTTATGTAAACCATTATGTACACCAAATAAAAATTTCAGCAATTTTTAATGGGGATTTTTCCTAAAATCCGAAAACCCCAATGCGTGGACTGATACTAATAACGCATGGTAAAGTATAAATTCTTATAACCCCTTTGGCTTTGTTATGTATCTCAATTCTTCCATTCAGGAATTATCATTATATGGAGCAGATGCCTGAATGCCTGCCGATATATATGAAATACAATTTTCAGAAATTTTTATGGATATTTTTCCTGAATACCCGACGGGACCGATATTGACGACGTATTCAATTTAGAGATTACAGTTATATGAGGCCATCACCACAGGTTTCAAATAGTTCATTTTCGGACCTCACGTTCTAATTTTTTATCTCGATATCCTCCGCAGATAGAATGATTACAACAAAGTCTTAGAACCCAACCCCAAACGCGGAACAAATCAGATAACTATTTTAATATAAACAAGGGGGTTATCTGAAGACTACCGTAAAAGGGGCGAATATTAATAATTTTTGGGAGGGAGGTTTGTTACCATATACGACTACAAAAAATCAAATTACAAAGAATTTGGTTGAAAATCGCGTTCAAGAACCCCAAAATACCAAAAATTGGGGGTACCCAATAAGAACTCGAAGTACTAAATTACAGTCAATTCGGTCGGAAAAAATGATCAGAACCACCAAAATACCGAAAAGTTGGGGGTACCATTATATGGGGACTACCAGAAAAAGTGAACCTATATTTATAATTTTTAGTGGAGTAATTTGGTACCCCATAAGAACCCAATGTACAAAATATCAGTGAAATCAGTTATAAAACGCGCCCAATATGGGGGCTATCCGAAAAACTAGACCTATATTCATAATTTTTAGTAGGGAGATTTGCTGCCCCATAAAAACTCAAAGTACCAAATTTCAGCGAATTCGGCCGAAAACTGCGAACAAAACCCCCAAAATACCGCAAAATTTTGGGTGCGGGCTATCCGAAAATATGGACCCAAATTTATAATTTTTAGTGGAGAGATTTGCTACCCAATAAAAACTCAAAGTGCCAAATTTCAGCGAATTCAGTTGAAAAACGCTCAAGAACCATACTATGCTGGAGGGTACAAAAATATTAAATGTGGCTAATTTGGTTTTGATTTACAATTTGGCTGATTTACAAATGTCCGTCGGCCTCTCTGGCTGGAGCACACAGTAGCCCTCGAAGGAAGAAACCGATTTCATCAGAATTCTCCACATCGTAATATTTCTTCCAATCTTAAATCAAGTTCGAATATGAGGAATCTCGGTCCACTCATTATGTTACCACCCATACAAAATGGTCAAATATTCTTATAAAATCATGCGAACGAACAAACCGATTTGAACTGAACTTTGCACAACCTAATATTTTATGTACTGCTGGAAGATAGGACTTATCGATGCACTCCTTTTAGTACCTAACCCAAAGGAGGATCAAATTTTTCCGATTTTAATAATTTGTACTATAGACGAATTAGCCTCCTTCCCATGACATTTAAAGTGCTATCCAGGGTGCAGTGTGAACGACTGAAGCTAATGGTCAATGCGGCTTCAGTACTGCCAAATCCACTATAGACCAAATTTTCACATTGCGGCAAAATCAGGAAAAGACCCACGAAAAATACATCCACCATCCATACAAACCACCTTTTCGTCGACTACAAAGCTGCATTCGACAGCCCAAACCACTCAGAGGTATTTAAAGCAATGTCTGCGTTTGGCATTCCTGCAACATTAATACGTCTATACAGAATAAGCTTAATTGGCACAAAGTCAGCAGTTAAAGCCGGAAAGGATCTCTCAGAGCCTTTTAAAACCGAATGAAGATTCAGCCAAGGTGACAGTTTGTCGTGTGACCTGTTTGACAGCCCATTCCTGGAAAAGGTCAAACGAAATAAAACGAATTGAGGAGTCTACCAAAGTGTGACTGGCAGTAAATGGCGAGAAGACCAAGGTGATGGTATCAACGCGCAAGACGTCCAGTAGACTCGGACCGACTGTGAAACTTTAAAACTGCAGCTTCGAGGTAGTAGAAGATTTTTTACACCTCGGTACCACTATAAACAAAGCTAATAAGATCAGCTTTGAAATCCGGAGAAGAATGGTGTTGGCCCATATATCGTACTATGGTCTGAGTAAGCAATTCAAAAACAAGGCCTCCTCTCGCCATATTAAACTCACACCCTCCATATGACAGCACGGATAGTATCAGTGTTTTGTAGAATGTTATATGGATCTGAAGCATGGGTAAATGTAAAGAGAAAAATTCTCCGAAATATCTACGCATCGATCTGCGTCGACGGTGAATATCGCCGTCGAATGAGCTTTGAGTTGTATGATCTATTCTCGGATATCGACATAGTCAAACGTATCGAGCTGTAGCGACAACGTTGGCAAATGTTGTGAAGATGGATGAGAATGCCCCGATGGTTCACGCAGAAGGGGAAGACCACGATTTCGATGGAAAGAGCAAGTGGAAGACAACATTTCGAAACACGGTCTTTCAAAATGGAAGGTTATTCAAAAAATTTTCTGTCACAAGTCAAGAAGCTAAGTAAGTAAACCCCTTCCTTCGGGTATCTGTCCCATAAAGTGTCGAAATTGTTAATTTTTATAAATCCAATATTGGCAGGTCGTTGCGGAACCTCAAGGTATAGGAAAAATTCAAATAAAAAAATGTGTTGAGATATCTTGAAAAATCTAACAATTATTTAAAGATTCGTTCGATTTCAAATTTGTTTGCCTAATAAAATTCAATGGAAAGCATTCTAACAATTCGTGACATTATTTTTTATGAAAACAACCTATTTATGATCGGTGTACGCAGGCAATCATTGAACTCATAGCTGCTCACAACAATTTAAATCTTCCAAAAATCATAATTCGTTCAAAAGATATTTGAGTTTTACGAATGACTTGATTTTCCGTATCGACCTGACATTTTGATGCAATAGATTGAAATGGCGAATGGGAATTTTTATGTTTGGGTATTTGTCTCACAACTTTTGAACTGTTGGTGGTATTGTAATAAAATTAGTTTCATATGAAAGCTAATAAGTCTAGCTATTTCGAAATCTATTCGTATTTTCATAAATATGAACTTTTATAGGTGAATAATTATTTGTAAGGATACGTTTTTAAATTGTCCCTTTAACCTAGATTTAAAAATTAAATTTGTTGTTTCTATAATAAAGAAAAATATTTCCCCATTAATATGAGACCTCATTTGTGTTATTAGAGTAATTGATTAGAATGTTACAGCCAGCGGAACCCAATTCTGAAAAAAAAAAACCAACAAGGAAGTTAGAACAGTTTGAATGGGTCGAGTATATGATACCCTATACAATGTGGGTATATTCAAGATATGTTTCTATGCTTCTTGTAGGTAACTATTAATATTTATGCCAATTAAAACCAAGGTTAACAAATGTTTGTTTCCAATGATTTTGGTTGTATGGGTCCAATATACTATCGATCGGACAGATACCTTTGAAGGACCATTGACAAAAATATGTAGGACATACTTATTAATAATAATTTCTCGAATTCAGGTCCTTTTCGTCTTTATATAGCACATGTGATTGATTGGACAAAAAATAAATAAATAAAAAATCGTTCGTTCCGTACATACCGGAAACGGAGTTTTTTATGATACTAAAAAAAACCTAAGCCTTGCCATATTTTTTTCTTTACAGGATAGATCATTTAAATTATAAAATATTTTTAAAAAAATAGTTACAAAAATGTTTACCATATTTACTTATTTCCAAACCACTGTGTGTGTGTTGGTTTCCTTCTTATGCCTGCTTTGTTTCTGTTTATTTATTTAATTTAGTTTTAATTTAAATAATATTTTCAATTTATTTTATAGGTTGTTGTAGTCACTTATTTCATGGAAAAATTAATTGATTTTGTGAAAGCCATAAAGTTATCTTTGAGATAATAAACGTAAATGCACATTACCATTCTGTGAATGTCTCAGCAGCTGCCATAGAAGTCGATTAAATTTGTACCTTAAGACATTATATACAATAGAATATATTTGCAGTAATAGAAGTCCGATGCTGTTCAAATGCCATATGCTTGATAGTAGTAATAGCTTGGCGAGGTCTAGTGACGATGAACTGGTTCTACTACTGCCGGATGAAAAGAATGACATGAAATTTCGTACGGATGAACTCGATGAAAGTGTTACTGTAACGACAAAAAGGAGGGAAAATAAAATAAAATTATTTCAAATAAATTTAAATTTTGTTTTTTTAATACATAAATGTTTAAATATTTCAAAAATTAAAAATAAAAATAAAATGTATATTCCCCAATGTGTACTACACTTTAAATTCCTTTCCATATTGAAATTCAAACTTAAAAAACAAATATTTTACACTGCATGCATGCATGCTGAACAAGCTTTATTTGCACACGTGATTGTTTTTCGACACAAAACTCAATTAACAAAGACTAACACACGCACACACCCATACACACAGAGACTCGCTTAAAATGCATATCTTGAAATTTGCACACAGTATTAAAATCACAAACACACTCACTCACTCACGCACAACCAATCCAATACATAATGCTTACCTCGTGCTGGCACTGGATCCTTTTGCGGTGTACCCAGTTCAATTTCCTTGTATTCCTGATAAAATTGACCAATGGTTGCGGTGCAACGCAACACTAATCCACCGCCGTGTACGGAATTTAAACCATAAACACTATGGCCATACACCGAGGGATTAGCGCTACTGAAATGTATACCTTGCAATTGCAGTTTTAAGCTAATGCGTGATGCAATCAAATTATCAATGGTTGGGATGTATTGTACTTCGGCATTGTTGACCTAAAATGAAACCAGAGAAATGGCAAAATGAAATTAATATTTGTGTGGGGTTAAAAAATTATGAAATTTATTTTTTATATACATATTTAATGTTTTATGTGTTATTATTATTTTTTTATTAAATAATTGTTATTCAAGACATACTGTAGACAATCTTTTCTTTTCTATTTTTTTTTTTATTTTTCAAAGTTGTCTCATTTCTATTGGCACTACTCAACAAGAAACCACAATAGCTACTATCAAGGCACAGTGTTTCAAAATCAGTGACATACATATTTGGTCTAAAAATGTAAAAATCGGACCATTCACAATGTCGTAGATACGAGCAATGAGTGCCTGAACAACAGGCGATAGACGGCAGTTATCCGAAGGAATTTTTCACTCGTTGGGTATGTTAATAAAAAAAATTGTCGGATTTTGAGTTCTGAAAAGTAACAGTTGACAGTTGAGGAGAGGTCATTACATTCTGTCGATTTCAGTTCGAAGGTGTGATTGGACCATATTTCTTCGAAAACGATGATATTTGGTTCGGTATCCTTTGTATTCAAATTCAGATTGTTTTCAACATATATGGGTTCCTCCTAAAGATAATTTAGAGACATGTGAGTAAGCTATGTGGGTAGTTGAATAAGTGTAATGTGTCGTGTTGTCCTAGTTCACGTGTTGTTCGTTTTTATACCCTCCACCATAAGGTGGTGTGTATTTGTCATTCCGTTTGTAACACTTCAAATTATTCAACACTTCACAGAATAAAATTCTATGTCGATGTATGCGTGTTTGTCTGTATGTCCGATGGTGGAAATCACGATTAAGATCGCAACATTTAAGATAGAGAAAATTTTGCATAGACATTGTTAGACTTCTAGGATATTTGGTATTGAAAATGGGATATATGGGTACATGGGTTGGGGTAGCCACAAATATTACCGTAACCCCCCTTAATATACAGTATTTTAGCTCATGTCCGTACCAAAAAATATTAATACTGACCCAAGTTTCAGGGTAGCCCCCATATAATGGTAATCCCCAATATTCGTTATTTTGAGTTTTTTGACACGTTTTTCAACCGAATCGGCTTCAATTTAGTATATTGCGTTTTCATTGTATAGCGCATATCCGGACAACAACAAAAATAATATTGGCCCAAGTTTCAGGGTAGCTCCCTTATAATAGTAATCCCCAATTAAATTTCAATTTGGTATTTTGGCTTATAATTGTATAGCCCATCCTTGTTCTAAAAATGATTAATATCGAATTTCGGACACGTCTTTCAACCGAATTTTGATCCCTTTTTGCTATAGACCCATAAAACGCTGGGCCCACTATTAGGTAATCATATTTTTCTCTCCTCTTATTTCGGTATATTAATTTATACCAAGAATTTTCGCTTAGGAACCCCCAACTGTGCTAAGACTACTAGTGTCTGTCTAGAAAACTTCTTCTCCTCTGCTTCTATGGATGGTTTCCGAGTGTAACATTCATATGGGGAACTACACCTGTATGGATGATATTCAGACCTGCCTGATAGGCCTGTTGGTCTAGATTATGAAGATCACTTCTAACTTTTCTATCAGGTGAAGTCTGTTCAAAAGCTTATGGCAGAGGTGTTCCCGACCAAGCACGAACTGCATAGACAACTGTTGGGTGAGCTGATGGATGGGAATGATTTTCGTCTCTTCATGAAGGTGATTTACTTCTTTAATCAGGAGACACCCCATCCAAGTCTCAATTCCGAAATTTGGCAGAATTTTTATTCGAAATACCACGCCAGCTGGTTTTATGTACCGGATTGACTCGGAGGAAGATTTCGCCCATAGAGTGTCACCTCAACAAGTGCTAATATGCAAAAAAATGATGTGTGTTAAATTATGTGTTTATGGGTTCGTATAATTATATTCTATCCAAATATATTTTTTCTGATTTCTGATTTTATATAAATTTTGCACTAATCACCCAAACCTTGTCTGATTAAGATGATATTTTATTTAGCATACCGCATTGTGTCCAAGATAACGCGTGCTAAGTTTTTTAGTTGAAATCGATACAGATTTAGATATGGCTTTCACATCTACTATCGTCCGCCTCCTTTCAGGTACTCCAGGCTCCAATTTTTGTCAGATTAAGGCTAGATTTTGCATATCATACCGAATCAAGTGTACAATGACATGTGTTAAGTTCTGCTGACATCGGTTCAGATATAGATATAGCTATAATCAAATAGCTCAATTGATATTACGTTCTAACTAGTAATTTGGATTCCAACCTCCGGTTATATATTGTGACTCTTCTAAAAAAACCCGCACAAGAATTATCCGATTAGACCCGACATTGTAAGCTCAGGCTCAAATAGAGATTTGGAAATATGCTGCTGATTTCGGCAATAAAAATTCTAACTTCTAAGAAGCAGGGGTATATCAGATGACAATTTAATAGTGTTAAAGATATGTAGATACAGACAACAATAACTTCAGATACAACAAATTCCTTCTGATTATGAAACACCAAGAGGTTCTGGGGAACTATTCTCGTGACTACACGCCAAAAGTCACTTGGGAACTTCTAATCAAAAGAATTCCTTCATTGCACGAGGATGCTGCTACCCCTTTCAAGACATCTACCAAGTTGGTGACAAATGGTTGTCCATGTACAAACAACACGATTTAGGAGGCGTGAAACACAGCGTTTTCAGTGCTAGCCAACATCAAAACGGAATAAAACGACAACTCGACAAAATAGTTCCAGATCACCAAAGAGTATCCACCATTGAAAATACTGATCCTGGATGTGTATTAAATTGTGAGATTAAGGAGTCTGTTAATTACCTTTTTAATACAGATAGGGTGGGGTAGTAGGAGTAGTGTGGATCTCGGGGTTCCCACCTCTTCTTTCGAAATTCTGTATAAAGATGTATATTTCTGCGTTGGAACTTTAAGTGCAAGAACGGTACTAGGCGAAATCTAAATCTCGTATACTGGTTATGGCCGAAAGGATATACAATTCGAATATCCAAGATCGTGTATGCGGTTGAGATAAATGGACAGATTGCAGTGGAATATTCTGTAGGAGGATCGGTGATTAATTCATGGATTTTTCGTCGTAAAACACCACTGTTTGGCATCCAATGTTTTTAAAGATTTAAAATTTAAAAAATAAATTTTTTTATTAAAAAAGCTCAATCTCAAAATTCCCATGTACGTCTATATTATCGCAATACTGTTCCGACAACAAAGCCTCGTAAACAAATGCCACTGGCAATTTAGTGCATTGCTATTGCAAATTGCATAAACAAAACCTAAGGCCCCCAAAGAAACACTCGCACTCGGAAAATGCTAGTCGGTCTGACATGTTTGTTTAATGTACGTCCTCCACCTACCAACCAACTCCTACGGCGCATAATAATTACAGCAAAAACAACAACAACATCAACTAGAACAAAAAGTTCTTCAGCACTCACAAACAATTGGTATGAAAATAAAAGCAGTCGTGCATAGAATACTGCGAGACTTAACAAATACTGTAACACATTTAAATGCAGTCAGACATGGACAAATGTATGTGTGTGCAATGCACACACATATACGTGAGAGTGCATGTGTGTGTGGGTGGTGGGGTGGCTATGTATGTTCGTCATATTGCACTTAACAAGATCTAGTGCATGAAGTCTTCTACACACAACACATACATACAAATGCACTCGTTTAGGCATAGCCTGAGATAAATACACTAGGGGCATTAACTTGAATAATACCACCATGTCTGTGTAATCCTGACGGCAGTTCGCAATGTGACCGAGTGTATTTTTTGTGTGTGTGTATGTGTAGGTTGGAATTTGCAAATGCCTATATGCAAGTGTAGTGGTGGTCTACCAGCTTTGGACTGCTTAAACTAAAATAACTACAACAGCAACAACAACAACGGGCTCAACTAGAGTGGAGAGAAACTAAACTAAACAGAAAACAACACAGCACAACTGAATAAAAGACGAATATTGCAAAGCTTTTGTTTTGCAAAAACAAAAAATGCAATGTGAAATGCTGAAAGCATTAGCTAAAAATTTACGAACTCAACCGCCACTCATAGACTGTCATACCCTGGGGGAACACAATATCCACACAATTGCAGTCTTTCATTTGGATTGAGCGTTGGTTGTTCGTTGGTTTTTTTTTTCCTTTGGTCTCGCACTTTTAAATGCTTATAAGCCATTAACACAGTTACACGCTCAAGAGCACCAAAATATCTATGCTATGTCCCACATCATTATGAACCTCATAATATTAATGAGACAATTGTACGTGCAGTGTGTAAATAGAAAAAAGGTGTTGGTGTTTGATTAGCAAAGGGTTTTTAGAGGGATTAGAAGACAGATGCGCATTTTTATGGAAAGGGAAACTATCTTCTTTCACAAACATTTTTTTAATTATATATGTCATGTCTTTTACGAAAGACATCTTCCCATAGAATAGGCCTTCACACAGAACATGCGTTTTCATCAAAGAATTGTTCCAATAGTGAGAGTGACCTCATAGAAGAGATCTTTGTATAAATTATATTAAAAGGTCCACAGGGTACTCTAATAAAGAGGATTCTAAAAACGGCAAAAAAGTACTATAAAAATATGTTTAAAAAATCTACCTCTTTAAGATATCTCTATATTTTTTTTTTTTTTTTGGAAAACCCACGCTGTAATAAACTTCGAATATATTACATTTAAAAAATCTACGATTTTATAAACTTGGAAGTATTCCTTTTAAGCCCACTTTAAATAATAAATTTTAGGAAACCTCAATGCAGCAGTCCGACAGGGACGGCTATATGATACCCTTCACAAATTTGGATACATACAAGAGATGCTAATATATACAATATCCTGTAGATAGAACAGACATATAATCTTTAGAGGACCATTGAAATGGAATGGGGCGAAACTAAATGCGTGATCTACATAGATATTTGAACCGATTAAAATACCCATACACATACCATTCGGAAATCTATGAAAAATTGTATGTCAATCGAATGTATATCATTTGTTTAAAATCGAGCAAAATAATGTATGTGGAGCTATATGTAAATCTGTATGCTGTAACACAGAGCGCTGTCCACAATTTTATCTCGTGAATATTGAACAGACGTAAATCTTAATAGATTTTCACAAAACGTAGTATACATTAATATGGACCTATCTCAATACGCTATGAAAAATTTTGTATCAATCGGACAATCTTTGGGAGTTTGGTGGACCATTTTCCAAAAAATCGGTATAGGGGAGCTATATCCAAATCTGAACCGATTTTCATAAAATTTCGTATACATCAATGTGGATCTACTTTTATACGCTCTGCAAAATGTTGTCTAAATTGAAACAAATATTGAAAGTTTGGTGCACCATTTACTAAACATCTGGCGGAACTATATATGAGAGCTATACCTAAATCTGAATCGATTTCAACAAAACTTCATAAATGTGAAACAGGACCTAATTCAGTAGGAAGTGAAAAATGTTGTCTCAATCGAACCAAAATTGAGAGTTTGGTGCACAACTTACCTTAAATCGGACGAAACTACATATGGGAGGCTAAATCTGAAACGATTTGAATGAAACTTCGTAGATATCAATCTGGACTTAATCCAGTATGACGTGCAAAATATTGAGTTAATAGGACAAATATTGGGAGTTTGGTGCACCATTTACATAAAATCGGACGAAACTATATATGGGAGCTATATCTGAATCTGGAACAATTTCAACAAAACTTCGCAGACAAAAACTGGACTGAATTCAGTACGCTGTGCAAAATTTTGTCTCAATCGGACAAACTTTGCGAGTTTGGTGAACAATTTGACTAAAATCGAACGAAACTATATATGGGAGCTATATTTAAATCTGAACCGATTTTCTTCATTTTCAATAGGGTTCGTCCTTGGACCAAATAAGTGAACTGTGCCAAATTTCATCCAAATTGGATCATAAATGCGACCTGGACTTTGCTCACAAAAATACATGGACGGACGGACATAAAATCCACGTCCAAGACAACCAAATAGAAAAATGTTTCTCCACAATTGTTGCCTTCAAGCCATATTCAAATATTGTCCGATTGTGTTTTATGAACGAAAAGGTGAATTTGTGTTATTTCGCACAAATTGAGTTTAAACGCCACATTGTGGTTAGTTTTTGGTCCAAAGAATCTAACCGAAAAGTTGCCTTGTTCCCACTCACGACACCTCTCCATGATATGCAAATAAATACAAATTTAGGATTAATTGCAAGTGTTTGTGAACATACATAGAAATTTATGTATGTATGTGTGTGGATTGTGAGACAGAGTAAATATTGTATTTATCTATGTATCCTGTGCGGGTCGCCAACAATTGCAGCTGGCGCCAGACACACACACACACGCATACATATGCCCTTCGACATTCTCCTCTTCCATAATAAATGTGTGGGAGTTTGTGTGTGTGCGCTGAATGTCGTTTTTATTACATTCAGGGCATTGCCTGTGATTAATTTGCTTACGCTTAATCATGTCATTCGCTAAATGGAGCCTGCAATGTGTATAAACACACACACACATGTATGCTGAAACAGATTAGTAAATGAGAAAGATAGTTTTTATACCCTTCACCACACTGTGTACAGGGTATTATGTCTTTGTGCATATGTTTGTAACTGGCAAAAATTATCGAGATAGATCCATGGTTCCTTTTGAGAATATGCATAGAATCACTTTCTGAGTCGATTTATGCATGTCCGTCCGTCCGTCTGTCCATGTTAAATAATAAACAAAGTACAGGACGCATTTATCATTCGAATTGGATGATATTTGTGTGTTGAGTTTCGTGAAAATCGGTTCAGTTTTTTTAGGTAAATAGTCCACTAAATTACCTGGAAATGTTTTGATTTGCTCGAATTTTGGCATAACGTACTGAGTTAAGTCTGGAAAAATGTGTGCACAGTTTCGTGACAATCGGTTCAGATTTAGATATAGCTCCCATATATATTTTCCTCCGATTTAAGGCAATTGGTCCACCAAAGACCCTATATAGCTTTCGATTTGCACGAAATTTGGCAAAGCGTACTGAATTAAGGCTAGAATGACGTGTGCTAAGTTGCGTGTAAATCGGTTCAGATTCAAATATAGCTCCCATATATATTTTCGTCCGGTTTTATGTAATTGGTGCACCGAAGTCCCTACATATCTTTCGATTTGCACGAATTTTGGTATAGGGTAGGTCGATTGACAAAACGTACTGAAGTTATATAAATTAGTCTATGGCAAGTTTCCCTGAAATCGGTACAGATATAGATATGTAACAAAAAACGCGTCGTCTGTTAGGATACATATGTAGAATATACCCAAAGTGGTGAAAGGTATTATATAGACGGCCCAATCCGACTTTACTACTTTCCTTACTGGTTTCAGATTGGATGCGATACTTTCACAGATCTCCATGGAAATATATTGCAATGATATATATTGGTATAAAATATTTCTTTGCAAAACTTCGGATTGTCTCTAATTCTATGGATTTTTCTAGGGAAAAGTTTTGGTATGCATTTTTTCAACAGAGATTGAAAAATAGCCTGCCTTAATAGGGTATACTACAATTTTCGGAGAAATTTTTGGTGGTGTAGGGTATCCTAGGATCGATGTCTCTTGTATGTCATTTGACGCCGTTCGTTTCCTCTTTTGTTTGCATGTTTTCTCTATGCTAATGTATAAATGGGTTTTTGCGGTGCGTTCACGTGTAGTTGAACGGCAACGCACAGCCCAACGCATGACTTTTAATGAACTTTTATTATGTGCCACAACACATAATTTGCGGTATTTGATGTTTTTAGCAAGCATCGAGGCATTGTTGTTGACGATGATGATGATTTTTTGTTTGTTATTGTAGTTTTTGCTATTATTGGACGCTGGCTATTTGCATAGCCGATCTACGTCGATGAGAGTTTAACTCGTATGGTGGTTTTTACTACACCGGATTTGTTGAAAGCATGTCTGTCTGTCTGTCGTCGACATCCACAGGCACAGGATGTAGGTGTCAGGGCATATCAAGCGAGTGTGTGTATTTGTAATTCTCATTTTTTCTGCACATACCAAGCCTACAATCTATGCACATTTTAAATTAATTTTTACAGCTTTAATTCGCTTTCAAATATTTGATGAAGTTGCATTTGAATTTGCCTCGGGAGCACTTTGTAGGTTTTCCACGAATTTAATATAATATCGGATTAAAAATGAAAAATGTTAATTATATAACGTTTTTAGCAAATACAAATTAGTGTTTCAACTGTTACAGTAATTAGCAGGCGGGTGGGGGGTCATATAACAAGTGGTGGTGGTGGTTATATATTTTAAAACCGACTATCAATATTTCAAATTGTTTGGAATTTTAGCTGTAATTTATTTATGTGAACATTTTTATTGCGAACAAGTTTAATTTTGCCATAATGGGCAACAATTCACTACTTGGATGGAATTTCAATAAAACAATGCGGAATTAAAATGCCAGCGGGAAGAGCCAGCAAAGATTTCAGAAAAGTATTTTGTAATTTCAGGTATCAAATAGTAACGGTGAATATGATTTCAAATAACTAATAAAAGACCAGTAAGAATAGTAGTAAAGTCGATGTGGGCCGACTATATGGTACACTTCACAAACTACCAATTAATTTTCCTTCGAAGTAACATTGAGATGAAATTGAACGAACTTAAGTATGTGATCCTTATCTATAAGTGAATCACATCAATGCATACACATGCCTTTCTGCAACCTATGCTAAATTTCATTTCATTAGGGCAGATTTAGAGTCGTATGCGTAAAATGGGACACATTTTTGGAAATTGATTTATAGTAAACATGATTCACGCTATTCGGTGTCCCGCACTGTTAACAATTTAATTTCATTCAGACACTCTTCCGAAATATATATGGAAGCTATGTCTGCATCCGCACCAATTTCA
Source organism: Musca vetustissima (assembly GCF_032173495.1). Lineage (NCBI taxonomy): Eukaryota > Metazoa > Arthropoda > Insecta > Diptera > Muscidae > Musca > Musca vetustissima. Next base: position 60,598 of record NW_026873265.1, read on the forward strand.
ACAAAACGCAATAACGTCATTGTAGTCTCAATTTGTTAAGTTTGGCAAAATGTCGTGTCAATCGGACATACATTAAAAATGTGGAGCACCATGTTTATGCAAATAGAAAGATATATAGGGACTTTGGTACAACATATACATTAAATCGGTAGAACATATATATGGGAGCTATATCTAAATAGGAACCGATTTTCACAAAACTTAGCACACATCATTCTCGACTCAATTCGGTACGCTGTGCCAATTTTCGTTCAGAACGATAGGGACTTTGTGCACCATTTACATTAAATCGGACGAAAGTATATATGGGAGCTATATCTAAATCTGAACCGATTTTCTCGAAATTTAACACACATCATTCTAGACTTAATTCAATACACCATCCCGAGTTTCGTACAAATCGAAGGATATATAAGGACATGGTACACCATTTACATAATATCGGACAAAAATATATATGGGAGCTATGTCTAAATCAATTTCAATAGGGTTCGTCCTTGGTCAAATAAATGACCAGTGTCCAATTTCATTCAATTCGGATCATAAATGCGAACTGTACTTTGTTTACAAATTAACATGGACAGATTGACGGAAGGACATGCTTAAATCGATTCTATATATGCACAAAAAGTGGAAACAAGATATAGAAGAATTAGTTCCTTTCCATTGGATGCTATGTAGCACTCTGTGTGAGCGACTGAAGCCAATGGTCAATGATATTATTGGATCGTATCGATGCGGCTTTAGACCTGGCAAATCCACTATAGACCAAATCTCGAAAAAAGACCCACGAAAAACACATCGACACATTCCACCTCTTCGTCGATTATAAAGCCTCATTCGACAACTCAATCCGCGCAGAGGTATTCAAAGCCATGTCTGGGTTCGACATTCCTGCATAATTACTACGCTATGCATAATGAGTCGTATATTGCGAACGGTAAGAGCCACCTTTGTGGGGTGGGAATTAAGGAGTCTGGCAAATTGGGGCTGGCAGTGAATGGGGAAAAAACCAAGCTGATGGTAGCTACGCCCAAGACGTCCAGTAGACTTGGACCAACTGTGGAACTTGAAAACTGCAACATTGAGGTAATTATATATACATTGGTAACGCCATAAATAAGAGTAATGACACCAGTTTGGAAATGCGAAGAAGTATAGTGTTGTCCAACAGATGCTACTATGGTCTGAGTAAGCAATTTAAGAATATGGCCACCTCTACGATGATACTATGGGTAGTGTCAGCTTCTTGAAGAGTGTGAGTTTGGTCTGGCGTATGTATCTGAAACATGGGTACTTGCGCAAACAAATGAGGCAGCTCTTGGAATGTTTGAGAGAAAAATTCGCCGAAAGATCATCTAATCGATCTGCGTCGACGGTGAATGTCGGCGTCGAGTTTTAGCATCTATTCTTCGACATCGACATAGCCAAACGTATCGAGATGCAGCGACTATGATGATCATGCTATGGGAATGGATAATGATGCCCCAACTCAAAAGGCATATAAACGCGAGCCAACTCATGTTTAACCGAGAAGGGCGCGGCCACAAATTCGATGGAAGACCTAGAGGAAGATAATATATCGAAACATGGGCACTAGACCGATGAGCCTGGTAATCTTTTTTAAGCTCGGCATAAGGAACAAATGTTCTGTATCAAGCCAACTAAGTAAGTAAGTGTTTATCTCTCTCCAAGTATCGGCAATGCCAAGTTATAGCCCTTAAAGGTGAAAATGCTACCAATACCATCGAAATACCAAAATCTAACCTTGAAAAAATATTTTAAATGCCAGAATATAGTGACCATGGATCAATGACACCGAATCGTGCCAAAGGACTTTACTGTCTTCGTAGCCACTTAAAATAAAAAAATCATCGTTTTTTTTTGGGAATTTTGAAAACATGGAATTTTTTTATGTGGGAGCTATATAAAAACGTGGACCTATGGTGACAATTTTTGCCTAGAGGTTTCCCATATAATACCAAATTGCAAGCAATTCAATGAGAACGTGGAACTAACCCTAAAAAAATAATAAACTTAATAAATAAATTAATCATATGGATCCCATGGCCAATGGCAAGCCCATCATTGAACTTGCCGTTATTCATTTTGAAAAGTATGTATGTACAAAATTTCAGGTCTCAATCTCTACAACATTTCGCCAATGTATTTCAATTTTCCAAAAAATAAAAACTAACTATCCCCATTTATACATTTTCAAAAAACAACAAACAAAAATCATTTTGTTGAAAACTTATATATTTCCTTTTGAAAACTCCATCTTCATATGTGTTTCTTTTTTATTTCGAAAAATATCTTAACCCGTTTTCTTTACTGCTTTCCTGTTACCAATAAACTATAACGTTTTGTTTTCTGTTTTCTTTTCTTTCGTTTTTGGCAAGTGGTGTTTATGCTATTCCAGCGACAGTTAAAATCTCACAACAGGAAGAAACATTTGGAGGTTTACACCAGAGAAACAAGTCTTAAACTTTACTGTGTGCATACTTGCATGTGTGTTATGTGTGTGTGTATGTCTGTTTGTGTTGGTGAAATGTGAACACAATAAGGATGTGCTCATATTATGTCGTAAGCGTTCTGTTGCATTTTGGTGTTGCATGAACATTGACAGTAGCTAGAGCTAGCTATAAACATTCGCATTCGTTTATCCGTGTGACTGTGTGTGGAGGACAGACAGACATTCCACTCTCTGTGCAACCAAAGACCAGCCAAACCAAGTTGAGGACAGTTTGTGTCGCCAAAAGTACCACATATTTCAAGGGCGGATTTTCCTTTTGGATCATTTGAAAAACTTTATCTTACCCAATGTGTGACAGAATATTGAAAATAAACAACCAAACATATATGGTGCCCACACATACATGAACACATTGAGACACTTGGGTACGAAGTTCGGCGTTTTTGTGGTCCAAGAAGAAATGGCGTCTTTTTGGCTTACTTTCCAAAGCTGGAGTATACGGCAGAAGCAGCATGAGGAACCGTAGACATTGCACACACACACACACACACACAACATAGTTTATATTTTTTGGAGTATGTTGAGATCTTTTGAGTTTTTCAAGGAGTACTTTATGTGGATTCACATCCTCAGTGGGGATATGGGTGCATTTTGTTGCCGGAGTTAGTGAAATAGTTTGTTGTTGCCATGGTGTGGCGTTTGAATCGATGTGTTGTTGCATTCTCGGTTTTTATCTTCCATTTTGTGTGTCAGAATATAATTGAGGCCGCTTTTAGTTAAGAGTGTTTGAAGGAAGTGGAATTTGTCACAATTGTTTGCATTACAGGAATTGAAGCAGATGATGGAGATTGTGAAGGCAACAAATCTCTATGTATGGGTATTCGTTTTGAATTTTTTCTGTGTGTGTGTGTTTTTTTCACCCCCTTAGGGAATGTAGGACTTTTGGACAAGTTAATGGCAGGATTATGTGACAAGTTTAGAGAGTTTTGTAAAGATTGTCTATCTGCAATTTTGAAACCAAGGCAAAGTGGATAAATCTGAGAATATTAGCTGTTTAGATTTCAAAATGTCAAAATATCGTTCAATTTTTTTAAGAAAATCTTATCATCTACTACATGACTTTAAAATAGTCATATTTAGCTTATGATATGTATGTTCGTATATCAAATTGAATACTGTTTTACATTCTGACTGTGATCATATCTCTTCTCTCACTCTGTAATGCATGTGAAGTGAGTAGTAGCATTTTTTGATTGCTGGTTGCAACCAACAACTCAAATCTTTTATTCCTTTTCCACTGAACACCGCACACGACGCCCGACCATTTCAAAGAAACTACATTTATAAACGTTTTTGGTACATTTAAGACGCTTAGACTAGCATTTGGCTTACACAAAAATAAAAAAGTGCAGCAAGTCTTTCATGCGAGAAAAGCTTTTATACTTAATGGCTGTTATTTAGAGCAATTCTCTGTAAAATGGTTGTCATAATAAAAATTGAGTGTAGAAAAATGTACCAACACACACACATATATACATACAAATGCATATGTGTATGCATGTACAAACAAATACCAATAAAAATGTCGACAAGTGAATCTAAGATAAATAACAGACAGCATTGGGTCGGAGCAAAATTTTTAGGTCGCAGAATATTTATTTATTTGAGTGATAAAATGGGAACAGAGAAGATTTTCTACACGAAATCTTTTATATCTTCGAATTCTGTGATAGATTACAGATTAATGATTTTTTACATGAAACAGGAGCTATGTGTTAGACCACATAGATCTGAAGGCTCTGTGATGAATCAGAGAAAAAATTTCCAATAGTCAAATCTGGAGGATCTATAATAGATCACAGATGAGATTTTCTATAGGAAAATATGGGGGATCTGTGATAGATCACAGAGAAGATTTCCTTGTAGAAATCTGTGAAATATCACAAAGAACAATTTCTATATTTTCTATAAGAAAATCTGAGGGAATCTGTGATAGATTACAGAGAAAATTTTTTATAAGGAAATCTTCAGAATCTGTCATAGATCACAGAGAAGATTTTCCATCAGAAAATTTGGGAGAGGTTTTCTATAAGAAAATTTGGGAGAGGTTTTCTATAAGAAAATCTGGTAGATCTGATATCTGATACATTTTCCATCAGAAAATCTGGAGGCTCAGTGATAGATCACAGAAAAGTGTTTCGATAAGATAATCTGGGGGCTCTGTGATAGATCACAGAGACCATTTTAAATATGAAAATCTTATACTCCGTAAAGATCTTTAAGAAATATCACACCATTCTATTAAAATTCGATTCAGTCTCTATGATTCTAAAAGACAAAAATCGGCTACATACAAGAGGATCTCCTGAGATGTTTGTGTTCCATTCCAATGATTTTTATTTTATGGTTACAGTAAGGAAAAAAACCAATGTCTGAAGGGATCGACTTTATGATGCCCTACATTACAATGGATCTTGTGCTAATTAAACAGCCGAGAGTTCCGAGAGATACAACATTTTGTCATGGGTTGTGTTATTTCAGCACATTTGAATAATAAATATTACTAAAAATGTGTTTCGAAACCTCAGAAGTCTATGCACAAATACATATTACTTTGTACCACAGTGTGGTGTAGGGTGAAAACATGGACCTGCATTAAAAAATACCATTAGAGCAACTTTGGTGGCATAGAGCACTTAACACGTTCGAGACACTGGACATGAGTCGGCACATGAAGAAAAAATGTACCGTTGGAGAACAAAATTGTAGCCTCTTCGGTGCGAAAGTGACTTGACCTTAATATGGATCATATGCCTAAATCTGGACCAATAATGAAAAAGTCTGTAATGATGTTTTTCATTTTCTGTGCTTTATATTTTCTAGGAAAAGTTCTGCTAAAACCTTCAAAACACCAAAAATAAGGCGGGTTCCTATTGTTGAATATGTTCTACAAAAATGATTTTAACCCTCCAAAAATACGGAATTCCTAATTACAAAGGCTTTGGTGTTGGAAATACGATTAGAGTTTTCAAAATACTAAATCACGGCTTTGTGGACACATGAATGTAAATCGATTAAAGACATTTTTTACCCCCATGATCACATAAAGCCATTGCGGATGGATGGTAAAACATCGTAGGAGTTGTGGCAAGATATGTGGCAAATTTCAAAGTTCTATAAATCGTTATATAATTTGTTTTCGTCTTAGAATGTATATGATTTATAGGGTCTCGGTCAAATATCCGGTTTTCGTAGAATAAATTTATTACCCCCATGATCACATAAAGCCATTGCGGATGGATGGTGAAACATCCTAGGAGTTGTGGCAAGGTATGTGGAAAATTTCAAAGTTCTATAAATTGTTATATAATTTGATTTCGTCTAAGAATGTATATGATTTATGGGGTCTCGGTCAAATATCGGTTATCGTAAAATATGTTGGAATTGGAATGATAAATTTTATATATACTCGAATATATAGTGACCGGAATAAAAATCTGTTCCAATATATAGGTCTTCTAGATATAGGCCCCCCTGTGCTGAACACGGCCCTTTAAAAATATGCAGCTTCTCTTGTATTGCTTCAACATCCTTTGCATGTACGAAGATTATTTCTATCTGTGATCAAGTACTTGTATTAGTTTAATATCTTTTGAGATATGGTCACATATGCATACGTGTGTGTGTGTGTGTCTCTTTATTTATATTGGACAAAAAATGTGTATTTTTAAAGGATTTACGCTTGAATATATCGTATTTATTTTTAAACGACTAGTTTACCCATTTTATTCTTAAAATGTTTTTCGTTCTTTTTTTCTACATTTAGTAAAAGAAATTTTCCATCGTGACCATTTACCGTATGACTGAACACATGCAAAAGCGTTTCTAAATGGCAGAGCTTAGTGCAAGTGGGTGTAAATTTGCTTATATTTCCTTGTTTGATTTACTGCTTTGGGAAAAAAATAAAAGGATTACTTAAGGAATTTTATGCTATATTGAGTTTTTTTTCTAAATCGAAAAAAATGGAAATACGAGAGGGTTTACTTTCTCAATCATATAAGGGTGTGTGTGTGAGTGTATTTTTATTCAGCAAATGGACTATTTGTGTTGTTATGTGGCATTAGAAATCAAAAGATTATATTAAATTGTTCTAATTTGTTTACATAGGCAAAAAAGGATGCTAGTGTGGGAGATTGAGTTGTTGTTAGAAAATCTCTGAGGGTTCATATATCAAAATATAGAATGGAAATTGATTCTTCTTAAAATCGTGAACGTTTCCAAGAACATAGATTCTACGAGATTTTAAGGTAAACATTAAAAAAAAAAAAATAATATATAAAACAATTCCGTTCGTCTATGATATTTGTTCTTTGTACATAACATATTTTTTATAAGATTTGTAATTGCCAAAATATCGCTAATTAACTCATGAAAATCCACCACTGAAAACAAAACCCCAACACAGAGAAAGAGCACAGCAAACGTTTTAATAACATCACTTTTGATTTTATGTTAACCACAATTCCTTTTGCTGAACATTCATTCCAATTTTTTTGTGGTTTCACATGGTCTCATTGTGAAAATAATAAAACATCATTATCATCGCCGTGCTCATCGTTATACTCGGTGATTTTATTTCACTGTCATCTTACCAAATTTAATGACTACCAAAGAAATACAGCAAAAAATAAATAAAAATATAAAACAAACAAGTACACCCAGCTACGATGGTAACAATTCACAACTCACCCCCTTCCCGTCCAAAAAAAAAACCACTACATTGAAAGCAGTGTAATTGTGTTACCAAGCATACCGAAACCTAAGGACAGAAAAGAACGCTCTCCTTAGATTCATTCAACAATTTGTGCGCTCTGTTTGCCAGCACCGGTTTTTGGTTTGTTTTCATTTCCGTTCCTTCGCTCTTTTCCGGTACTTTAGTCATTCATTAAATTTAAAAATGATTTTTTATTGTTGTCGTTGTTGCTGTTACTGCTGTTGTTGTAGTATTCTTATTCAAAATGCGTGTGTTATAATGTGGGTTAATGTGTATATTTGTAGGTGTGTATGTATGTGCACGCGTGTGTGTGTTAGAGAGAATAGCTTTGATTGTATTTTTTTAACTGGAAATTAATATGTTCTTATTAAAATAAAAATGTATGTAATTAAGTTTATTTGGCAACAAAATCTCCAATTAAATGTAAAGATGAACGGGCAGAAAGGTGAGGAAAAAATTCCAAAAATTAGATTTCAAAGGGAATTTTATTATTGCGATCTATTACCGGGTTGAAAAATTCCTTTTTATTTCATTGATATCTATTACAGAGTTCGAGGTTTTCTAATTAAAAAGAACCCAACCCATTCGGAATATGTTTAAGTCTCGAAATAGCTGTAATATTGAGCGGAACAGCAGTAAAGTCCCTCATTGTTCTTTAACAGATCAGGATTTTTTTGGCGCAATGTTTACAGTTGAACTTTCAAAACTTGACTTCACTTCACACAAAAAAAAATCGAATTTAAATCATTTTTTTTATAATGGATTCCAATTGAATTATATATCTCTGGTTTCGATGTCGTTTTTCATGGCGACACGTCCAGATAGATGCCAAATATAGATGTAAACTAATAGTCGAAAGAACACTCCCTGTTTTCAAAATTAACCTATTATTATCATCAATATAAAACCAGTAACGTAGGCCTGGGCCGAATATATGATACCCTTCACCACTTTGGGTATATTCTACATAGTCTACTAACAGACGTCGCCTTTACGAAATAACATTGACATGAAATTGAACGAAAGATATATATTTTCGTTCGATTTAAGGTAAATGGTGAACCTTAAATCTAACGAAAATATATATGGGAGCTGTATGTATATCTGAACCGATCTTATGAAACTTAACACACATCATTCCAGACTTATTTCAATACGCAGTGCCAAATTTCGTGCATATCGAAAGATATATAGGGACTTTGGTGCACCATTTACCGTAAATCGGCCGAAGCTATATATGGGAGCTATATCTAAATCTGAACCGATTTTCACGAAACTTTGCACACATCATTCTAGACTTAATTTAGTACGCTATGACAAATTCCGTGCAAATCGAAATATATATAGGGACTTTGGTACACAATTTACCTTAAACCGGTGGAAGATATATATGGGAGCTATATCTAAATCTGAACCTATTTTCACGAAACTTGGCAGACATCATTCTAGACCTTATTCATTACGCTGTGCCAAATTTCGCGCAAATCGAAAGATATATAGGGACTTTTGGTACACAATTTACCTTAAATCGGAGCTATATCTAAATCGGAACCGATTTGCACGAAACTTTGCACACATCATTTTAGACCTTATTCATTACGTTGTGCCAAATTTCGTGCAAATCGTAGGTTATATAGGGACTTTGGTACACCATTTACCGTAAATCCGACGAATATATATATATGGGAGCTATATCTAAATCTGAACCGATTTTTGCCAATTTCAATAGGGTTTGTCCTTGGGCCAAATAATTGCGCTGTGCCAAATTTCATCCAATTCGGATCATAAATGCGACCTGTACTTTGTTTACAATTTAACATAGACAGACGGACGGACGGACGAACCGACGCTATACCAAATTTTGTGGAAATCGAAAGATATATAGGGACTTAGGTGCCACATTTACCTTAAATCGGACGAAAATATATATGGGAGCTACATCTAAATTTGAACCGATTTTCACGAAACTTAACACGCATAATTCTAGACTTAACTTAGTGTCGTATACCAAATTTCGTGCAAATCGAAAGATATATAGGGACTTTGGTTCACTTAAATGGTAAGAAAATATATATAGGAGCTGTATCTTAATCTAAACCGATTTCCACGAAACATTCTAGAATTAATTTAGCACGCTATTCCAAATTTTGTGCAAACTGAAAGATATTTAGAGACTTTGGCGCACCATTTACCATTAAGCAGACGAAAATATATATGGGAGCTACATCTAAATCTAAACCGATTTTCTCAGAAATTTTACCCACATCATTCTAGACTTAATCTATATCTGAACCGAGTCTCACAAAACTTCACGTACGCCATTTTAGGCCTAATTCAGTACAGTTTGCCAAATTTCGTGCAACTCAATATATATATATGGACTTTGGTGCACCATTTACATTCAATCGGACAAAAATATATAAGGGAGCTGTATCTAAATCTGAAACGATTTTTCACAATTCCAATAACGTTCGTCCTTGCCAAATAAATAAGCTGTGCCAATTTTCATCCAAATCTGATGATAGATGCGACGTGTGCTTCACAATTTAACATCACGGACAGACGGACGGACATACAACTATCGACTCAGATAGTGATTCTATGCATATTCCCAAAAGGAACCATGGGTCTATCTCGTTTCCTTTTGCCTGTTACAAACATATGCACAAAGACATAATACACTGCACCACAGTGTGGTGAAGGGTATAGAAACATGATATTTCAGAATTTATGGTACTTTTTAAATACCTTGTAATATTGAATATATCCGAAAAAGTTTTACAAACAAATCCCAATAATTAAATATAGTTATTGGTTATAATTACTGCAATTATCTGCCACAACATATTACCAACATTTCATTCATAATACAAAAAATAATGTTATCTGATTTTATTCTCCCACATAGCATCATAATCCATTAAATATATTTTAATGCGTATTCAATTTTAAAACCAAATTCTCATGTAAACTTTGCATTACAACCCAAAAACCGGTCAACAAATGAACAAAACGCAGAATATAATGCAGTTATGTGACATGACAAATCCTTTAAGTATTATTAGTCAAATGACAATAATTTTACAAGATTATGCAGAAGCGGCAACGGCAGTAGCAGCGACATCAGCCAAACAATGCTATTATGAGCATTGATATAACAAATAATGTCAGCAAAGCCGAAGGCGACAACAAATTCAGAGCTTTCAGTTTTATTTGCTGACGACATTGCCAGCCAGCCAGCCAGCACACTACTCTTGAGCATTGTCGTATAATAATGTGAATAATAATAGTCAGCGTCATTATTATCATTGTCAGGCATTTTCCACTAACACAATTGCGTGGCAGTGGTACCCCTACGTCTCCTGCTCCCGCTCCTGACTATAGGACAATTCACACACACATATTCACAGCATCAGTTTTATAATCTCATTGGCCCTGTTACTACTACTACTGCTGCTGCTGCTCCGGTTGTTTTTGTTGTTGTTGTCGTCGTCATCATCAGTTTGTTATCATGTAAAGCAGGCATTTCAATTTGGCGTGACCTTTTTTGTTTTGTCTCATTTGCGTTTGTTTTCCAATGTAATTGTTTTGTTGAAAGCGATATGGGAATGGGAACGAAATGAAATGTCAATTTTATGTGCAGTCACTGCTTTGTCTTCTGTTTGGCTGTCTGAATGATTTTTTGAACCGCATTTCCTGGAGGGGTAATTGTTTATATTTGCCTTAACTTAACAATGACAAACAGACACACGGCAATTGGAACACAAATGCGACATACATACATGTCTATTGTCAAACATTTAAAGAATACTACAAACCCCTTATTTTGTATGTAAAACTTTTTGTCCATTTGGGCGGCCATGTGGACGTATACTTAATGGGTAATTATCACAAAAACAATTCAGGCAGTACGTATACGCACTGTTATTTAATGGACATTTAAGTGATAATGACTTTAAATTGTTTTAAACCTTATATTGTGGACCTTCCTGTGAGTGTTTTTTGTTCCATTGGAAAAACGGAATATTTTTCCTTTCAATGTTTTTTTTTTGTATTTAGTTTTCCTAATGCTTACATTGAATATCAATGAATTTCTTTGTTTTTTTCGTCTGCTCGTTTCTTGAGGGTGTTGAAAATGCCCCATCATGATCTGTTTGCGATTTTATTTTTTTTCTTCGCTTCTTTTCCAATAGAAATCGAAGAGAAATACAACAACAACATGAAATATGTAAATTATCAGATAATCTTTAGATCGCTGTTAACGCCAGCAAAAGATATGCGTGATGACGATAGCAAGTTGTTGAATAAATGTTATTTTAATAGAATTAAGTGGCAATCGTATGACGCTGTGTTTGAAATGTTGATTTAAGTGACGTGTAGGAGGAAATAATTGATAGAGATATCAGAATCAAATAACATGATGACTAGGTATTAAGTAGTTTAGGAAATAATGACCACGCAAATCTTAATGTTATATTGATTTTCAGTTGATTGGGGGAAAGGTAGTACAACGCAATTTGAATGAAAATATGAGTAGTCTGTTAGGAGGTGATGGATTCAATACGTGAAAGTCATTTCGGAGGTTGTTTTGATGATAGAAAATGCGATTGGCGTAAAAATGAACATATTTGCAATCAATAAATAAAAACATCGTTCAGTGTTCGAAATCACTGATCTAGCGGCGTTAAATTGATAACCTCAAAATCATTCGTGATATGTTTGATATTTGGACAAATTCTGTCTGCACCAGATCGGATCATATTTAGCTAAACTTCTATATAACGATACTACCGATTTTCGTTATCTCGAGGATTTTCGCCTGGGTTTTCAAACAAATTGGCTGTACTTCGATATTTTTGATACTCACTGGCTATCAAATCTTCCTGCCAAAAATAATTAATCATGTTTTTAGGGTTACCCCCATTTAAGGGTACCCCCAAATTTCGGTAAGTGGAGAGATTTTTTTTATGACGTTACACTTCAAATTTCTTAATTTTGAGGATTGTGGACACATTTTAAAAAAGCTTTTCAGTCAGAGTAGAAGGTATTGAAAGCCAAAATTTGTTTTTTTAGTTACTAAGATAATCCATATTAAATAGTAAAAAATTAATTGGAGTTAACATTTGATAATATTTTAATGGGACCCCCCATTCTCGGATTCAAACATTTTTTCTGATTTAATTCGAATCTACACTAATTCAAGAATGTCCCTATAAAAATTTCAAGTGAAAATCTCAAGAACTCTTGAAGTATAGCCGATTTATTGTGTCAGCATCAAGTGACATCTAAGGACTTCTCAAACTTTAAACACGTTTTTCTCTTTTGCGAATGGCGGGCACGATAACTCAAAAACTAATAATCCAATCGATTCCAAATTTTTACACGTTTCTCTGAGAGTGTATAGCTGTCGTATGAACTAGGATAAAGCCAATCGGTGAAGAACTTCCTTATTTTCCCTTAAGTTACACTTCATGCAGCAGTAGCCTGCAGAACGAAAGCCCCCAATTAAAACATTTATATATTACAATTTAACTACAAATCTATATGAACAAGAATTGTACTTGAAGCAAAGGTAGTACCCTCTGCTATCAATAAATATAGCATTTTCCATAAATATATTAACGAATTGTATACACAGTGTAAGTAAGTGTTGAGTATAAAAAGGACTAACGGAATAACTATTAGCAAAATATAATACAATTGAAATCAAAACCTATGTCAAGAAAGTGTCAATGTAAAGAAAAAAAAAACGAATTTTGTACACTGATTTAAAACTTTTGTGCCGCTAAATCAATGATTTCGACCACTATGCGCCCATATTTTCTTATGAATTCAAAAATCTTTGTCATTATAAGTTGCGTGTGATCTAGAAACAACTAACAAAAAAAAGACAGTGAGCGGAGCAGCATATTCGGACGGGGCCGAATATATGATACCCCACACAACTACCAAGAAAATCTCACTTTCTGCGGTTTTATATTCTGACCATGGACAATATTTGCACCCTATTGACCTATTAAAGGTCAAAATCTCCTCTTTCTAAACTTAGACACGTTTAAATATTTAAGTATAACTCCAACATTCGAGTACATACAACAAGGTAATTGGTATCAATTTAAAGCTCAACTACTCATCTTGGACCCTTCTGGGTCTATGTCCTTCAGAAATAAATAAATACGCCATACGCCACGTCTGGGTCCATTTGATCCGATATATATTTACCGATCTTCATCAATACAATCATGCTTATTCTATGTCCGCTCTCCTTCCTGTGGCCTGTATCGTGTTTAAAAATAATAATGGACAGACATACTGACTGACACACGATCGATATTTTAAAAGGTGGGTCTATGACCAATATCTTGAGGCTGCACAAAACAAAAACTCTTAGGACTTCACAAAGCTATAATACCCCAACAACATAGTTGTGTAGGGAATAAAAATATCAGATACTCAGGTTGGAATATTGTGCTAGGACTTTCAACATATCGAAAGTTAAGAGTTAACATTGTAGGTGGAATTTTAATAACATTGGTTCATATAGGAAATATGCTGGTGCTATTCTGATTACTTCACGGGCCAAGAATGTCAAACTACTTCCAAAGGCAGCAAAGATTATTAAAATGCTAAAAATGGGACCTGAATATTGGGACTATACCAAAATATAGACATAAATTGCAAATTTTCTATAGAGATGCGAATTACTCCCCGAAACTCCGGAATACCAAATCACATTCACTGCGATGGATGTGATTTGGTAAATAAACATAGAATTTGATTACAATAATGAAAATGTTTAGTTGTTATACCCTTCACCACACCGTGGTACAGGGATTTGTGTCTTTGTGCATATGTTTGTAACAGGCAAAAATAATCGAGATAGACCCATGTTTTCGTTTGAGAATATGCATAGAATCACTTTCTGAGTCGATTTATGCATGCCCGGCCGTCTGTCCATGTTAAATTGTAAACAAAGTACAGGTCGCAGTTTTGATTCGAATTGGATGAAATTTGGCACAGCTCATCTACTTGAAATTGGAAAAAATCGGTTCAAATTTAGGTATAGCTTCCATATATATTTTCGTTCGATTTAATGGAAATGGTGCACCAAAGTCCCTATATATCTTTCGATTTGCACGAAATTTGGCATAGCGTACTGAATTGGGTCTAGAATGATGTGTGTTAAGTTTCGGGAAGATCGGTTTCAATTTAGATATAGTTCCCAAATATATTTCCGTCCGATTTAAGGTAAATAGTGCACCAAAGTCCCTATATATCCTTCCATTTGCACGCAATTTATCATAGCGTAAATCTAGAATGATGTGTGTTAAATTTCGTGAAAGTCGGTTCAGATTTAGATATAGCTCCCATATATATTTTCGTCCGAGTTTAGGTAGATAGTGCACCAAAGTCCATATATATCTTTAGATTTGCACGAAATTTAAGTATGTTTCGGAAAATCGGTTTAGTTTTCGGTTCGATTTTACTTAAATGGCGCACCAAACTACTAATGTTAGACCGATTAACACGATTTTTTGCACAACGTATAAAATTGAGACCTTTATGCCGTTATTGCGTTTTAATGAAATTGGTACAGATTTCATAAAAAAATTAAATTGACATGCAATTGTAAGGATAGATATCTACATTATACCCAAAGTGGTGAAGGGTATCATATAGCCGGCCCAGTCCAACTTGACTACATTCCTTGCTAGTTTATTTTTAAATCAGTATCAATACAAACTTGTTTAAAGTTGTCTTTAATCCATTTTAAAATTCGATATATGAAGCTTCCATATTTTATTTTATCTTTTAAATATTTAAAAGCTGCATATAAATCTGATTTGTTCAAAGCAAATTTGTCTCAAGTCATTCTAAATAACTTTTCTGCCATAATCTATATTGTATTTATTTAAATTATGCAGAATATAAGTGTTAAATTCGTAATGGTTTTTTACATAATCACCATATGAAAATCTTTCAAAATCCTCAACACAATCCTCCGAATGACCCGTCTACTACTTTTTCTAATTTTTTATGCGTTCATTTTTCTTAGCCATGTCTGTGCTTCCTTTTTTGATATTTTTCCTTTGATTTCTTGGTTCATTGTGCCATCGTGTGGCGTCAAAGCATTCTAACGAAGATAAATAGTTGAACTTTTCGTTGCCAAATTTAGTGGAAAATTGAAAAAAGCTGTTTAAATGTGTGTATTTATCTAATGTTTGAGATTTCGGTATTGGCTGACTGGGGTTGGGCATGAGTTCAAAGCCGCAGAAAAAAATAAACTCTTTTTTTCCAAATGTTGGCAATGCCATGATATGCCACACAATTTGAGATTTTGTTTTCTCGAAATACATATGCGATTTATAAACAGCCATAACAAATTTATTATAAACATTTTTCATTTTAAGAAATTGCCATTTCAAAAATTGTTTACAACAGCAGCAACAGCAGCTATGTGGGCAAAAAGGAGAATTTCAATCGATGGAAATTGTATATCCCTAGACAAGTCATGTTTATGTAGACTTGGATATTGTTTATATGTGTGGGCATAAAGATTGATTAAATTTCCAAGAGCAGCAGCAAAAAAAGGATAATGAACTTTGAATATAAATAGAATGTTAATATGTGTGTGTGTTGTCAGTTCTGTGTGCAAGAGAGTGTAAATTGAATTATGATTTTAAAATGGAAAATACAAAATAAAATCACAAACTTCTAAATTATATTATGATTATTTCTAGTTTTTATACCCTTCACCACACTGTGGTACAGGGTATTATGTCTTTGTGCATATGTTTGTAACAGGCAAAAGGAAACGAGATAGACACATGGTTCCTTTTGAGAATATGCATAGAATAACTTTCTAAGTCGATTTATGCATGTCCGTCCGTCCGTCCGTCTGTCTGTCCATGTTAAATTGTAAACAAAGTACAGGTCGCATTTATGATCCGAATTGGATGAAATTTGGCATAGGTCACTTATTCGGCCCAAGGACGAACCCTATTGAAATTGGGAAAAATCGGTTCAGATTTAGCTATAGCTCCCATATATATATTTAACCGATTTAATGTAAACTGTCCCTATATATCTTTCGATTTGCACGAAATTTGGTACAGCCTAATCATTTAGGTCTAGAATGATGTCTGCCAAGTTTCATGAAAATCGGTCCAGATTTAGATATAGCTCCCATATATAGTTTCGTCCGATTTCATGTAAATGGTGCACCAAAGTCCCTATATATCTTTCGATTTGCACCAAATTTGGCATAAAGTACTGAATTGAGCCTAGAATTATGTCTGCCAAGTTTCGTGAAAATCGGTCCAGATTTAGATATACCTCCCATATATAGTTTCGTCCGATTTTCACATTTCGATTTTCACATATTTTAGTTCATCCAATTTCATGTTAATTGTTCTGTTTAATATACCCATAGTGGTGAAGGGTATAATATAGTCGGCCCCGTCCGTCTTTACTACTTTCCTTACTGGTTTTAATTGAATTTAATTTCGGTTCTATATGAGACATTTAAAACCGAAAGATTCAAAACGATATGGTGATATGACAAATGGACTTTGTTTTTGCTGATGGAATACGTCTAGGAGATATGTGGAGAATACGTCTTGGGGTTATGAGGATTCAACAAAACGGTGTAACATGCCACAAATATTGCTTGATTATAAGCCACCTAATTTCTAGTCGTGGCGATATAAAGCTTTTGCTGTAAAAAAAAATAAATTACTATTGAAATCACGAAATGGATAAACCCGTACGTAAATTTAGGCGGGACCTTTATATATGATCGACCTAAAATTATAATTCAAATAGTCAGGACCTCTGGTGATTGCATCGATAAACGGATGTTCCAATCCTGGATCCTAAACCAGAAAAGATTTATAAATTCAATAAAAACCGAAAACGCCCTGCAATGCCTCACATTCAATATTTAATAAAGATTAAAATGCCAACGCGAGAGAAAAAAAGAACAGCAACAATAAACAATCCTTTTTAATGCAATCGCCTTTAAGCTTTTAAAAGCCAACAACATAATTCCATTTAACACAATTTTTCTAATCCCAAGCTAAGGATTTAACATTTGACGAGGCACCAGCGAAACTAAAGCCGTAGCGAAAAAAATCCCAAGCGAGATGACCAACAATAAAACGTGTGATCCAAAGCAGATGTGTGATATAAAAATCAGCACTGTTTTTTATAATTATTCATATAGTATTTTTACGGACTAGTTTTTTTTATTTCTCTCACTCTCTCTATTTCTTCTTTTCTACCCGGTCAAATGGCATAGAATAACAAGCACAAATGTCTGTATTTTTTATAATTAAAAAACTAGAGAGAAAAATATTATTTTAGTACTACAACGTGTAGCGCCACAAAAAAGAAAAAAAAAATACTGCATATCTAAAACACAATACCACGCTTAAATGGAAAACCGCAAAAGTTCATGGTGCACATTGTTATACAAAGTACTGTTAACCGCATTTGAAGAGTTTGTATTATTATTTCGAGCTTTTTTTTTTTTTTGTATGAACTACTGCTACCATCACTACCGTTCAGCTGGCAGTGGTAAAGCTGCGCAGCAAATTGTGGCACCAGTGAATATGCGGTTGAGTACACGGCTACGTATGAGTGATTTGCATACAATAATTAAATATGTGGTATACGCAACCGTCGTCTTCGTATGAAATGTTCATAAAATGATTGTTGAAAAGGGAGTAGCATGTAAATAAAATGTAATTAAAATATTAAAGAATTGCATTGTTATATGTTATTATTCTATTTAAAATTGTAGTATTTTCGAAATTCTGAGCACAATTTTTTAATTTGTAGTATTAGTTGTAAAGGGTGGGTATATAAATTGTTGGACAAAATTGTGCATTGCATTTGTATTTTCCTTATATGGAAATACATTTTAATAAATTTATTCGTAATTAAAACAACATTATCGGCTCCAGGTATATACACAGGCGTCCAAAACAAAAACAGCTAATATTGGAAAGATAATAAATGCCGTATTAAAAAATAGTATATAACATTGAAATGCGTAACAATAATTTGTAGATAATAATAAAAAATTTCTCATACAAAATTCAAAACTGTAATTTAAAAAAATGTGAGTTTCAGAACCTACTGCCAGGCTGTGCCAGATAACATTTTAATGGTTATACTACCAATGGACGCCTTGATATGTTCTCTTTCCAGAAGATTGCGACAGTTCATAAAATTAGTCGTTGAAACTTGTTTTTAACAATTTAATAAACAGCAAGTGAAAAGGCGTTAAGCTCGGCCGGACCGAACTTTGGATACCCTCCACCATAGATATACTGACAGGTACTTGGAATGAAAATAGGGAACATACCAAAAAGTGGTCCTATACCGACATTTCTACAAACCAATTATGTAAACCATAATGCTCACCAAATAAAAATTTCGACAATTTTTAGTGGATATTTATACCCTCACACTTTGATGCTGTGAAAATGCGCCTAATCGAAATATTGGTTCTAGAACAAATGTTTATTTGGACCAAACCCATTTTAGAAAATTTGGATTTCATCTAAACTTTGCACATGTTATTATTTCATCCAAACTTAGTTCAAGTTCGAAGATGAGGAATATCGGTCCACTACTTTTGGGACCTCCCACACTAAATGGTGAAAATAGT
This sequence comes from Musca vetustissima, assembly GCF_032173495.1. Taxonomy (NCBI): domain Eukaryota; kingdom Metazoa; phylum Arthropoda; class Insecta; order Diptera; family Muscidae; genus Musca; species Musca vetustissima. The sequence goes on from NW_026873265.1 coordinate 79,525, forward strand.
GTCAAAAACGGTTCGAACGGACTATCCCATTTGAACCAAACTTTGTACAACTTATTATCTTAACCAAGCCTAGATCAAGTAGGAAGATGGGACCCATTGGCCTACTCCTTCAGTTACCTTCCTCAAAAAAGCTCAAAATTTTCAATATTTATATATCCAATACCAGGCGGATGGAATGTGCGATTTGAACCAAAATTTGCACAACCTATTATCTTAAAAAAACTTAGATCAAGTAGGAAGATGTGACCCATTGGTCCACTCCTTCTGGTACCTTATATATATACATATATATATATATATATATCGGTAGGTATCATATGGGGGCTAGACCTAAATGTGGACTATAGTTTATTATCGAATTTTACATTCTCAATATCGAACGCAGTTGAAATGATATCATTATATGAGGGCTATGCCTAATTAATGATCGGTATATGTAAATTTTGAACCAAATATTTTAATTGTTTATCTCAATTCTTTTCTTCAGGAGGTATCACTATATTAAGGAGATGCCTAAATGTCTGCCGATATATTTCATTATCGTCATGTTTGAGTTTTTTTATCACAATATCTTTAGAAAGCGGAATGCTTACAACAGATGGCTAAATAGCCTTTGTAGGGTAAAAATTGACTATTCCCCGTAACGACTACCCAATCCCAACACACAAAACAAATCAGATATCAATTTTAATATAAAAAGGGGGTTATATTGGGACTACTCCTAAAAGGGGGTGAATATTAATACTTTTTGGAAGGGATATTTGTTACCATATAATACTACTACAATTCTTTTCTTCAGGAGGTATCACTATATTAAGGAGATGCCTAAATGTCTGCCGATATATTTCATTATCGTCATGTTTGAGTTTTTTTATCACAATATCTTTAGAAAGCGGAATGCTTACAACAGATGGCTAAATAGCCTTTGTAGGGTAAAAATTGACTATTCCCCGTAACGACTACCCAATCCCAACACACGAAACAAATCAGATATCAATTTTAATATAAAAAGGGGGTTATATTGGGACTACTCCTAAAAGGGGGTGAATATTAATACTTTTTGGAAGGGATATTTGTTACCATATAATACTACTACAATTCTTTTCTTCAGGAGGTATCACTATATTAAGGAGATGCCTAAAAGTCTGCCGATATATTTCATTATCGTCATGTTTGAGTTTTTTTAGAAGGCGGAATGCTTACAACAGATGGCTAAATAGCCTTTGTAGGGTAAAAATTGACTATTCCCCGTAACGACTACCCAATCCCAACACACGAAACAAATCAGATATCAATTTTAATATAAAAAGGGGGTTATATTGGGACTACTCCTAAAAGGGGGTGAATATTAATACTTTTTGGAAGGGATATTTGTTACCATATAATACTACTACAAAATACCAAATTTCTGCCATTTCGGCTGAAAACCGCGCTCAATAGCTCCAAAATACCGAAAATATGAGTGTGCACTTATATGGGGGCTACCCGAAAAAATTGACCTATATATATATATATATATATATGGAGAGATTTGGTACCCAATAAGAAGCCAATGTACCGAATTCGGTTGAAAAACACGCTCAAGAACCCCAAAATAGCGAAATTTGGGGCGTACCCTTATATGGGAGCTATGCCTAAACGTGGACCGATAAAGCCCATTTTCGAACTTGACCTGCCTCGTTTAGAGGCTAGAGTGATTACAACAGACGGACAACAAAATAAGAATTTCAAGGACTGTAAAGTTGTTCATTAAAATAAAAGAGGCAGACTTCTTACTAGTGTACAGGTATGTTAAAAACCTTGATTGACTTTTATATTAATGTAGTGGCGAGTCTCTTGTATTGAATTCTCAAAGTACTTCTCAGTGATGATCTAACCTAAATGGAGTCGAACACCTGCTATCAATAAACTAATTATAATCTGAATATGTAAAATGTATTTCCAGTTTCAATACGGTAGCAAATTTCGTTCTTTCTGTGCCTTCCCATTGATATACTTCTATTCCGATACCTACTTTTATTTTATGTTTCTGTAATGACAAAACTATATCATAATTGCATGTAAGTTCCCTAATTCTTACTGCTAGACTTATATCCAGATAAGTTTTTTTAACTTAACATTTGTTCACTGCTTTGTTTTGCACGATAAATCGTATCTACTTTCCATTTTTTTTACAAATTCACTGCCAGAGCTATTCCAGGATTTAACGGTAATAACTTGGTAAGTTCTTTACTTTATTGCAGGTATTACCAAAGATTCTTCATCATCTTGCATTTAGCCCATATAAGTGTAAAAGAAAAAGTGTGTTTTGTGTGTGCGCATTTGGTAATATATAAATTCTCTCTTACTCTTACTTCTACTACTGTAAGATAGTTGTTCATATTCCATTTAATAAATGTAGATGTATATTATGTTTGCGGAGTTAGGGATGGAAGACACAGTGAACTACTGTTGTTAAAAATTTCAACCAAGAATGTATACCTGTGCAAAAATTGTAAAATTGCAAAGAGAATTTCAACAAACAATTTACAACTCTATAATACAGTGATATTTGAACTATAGTGTTAAAAATGTCTGTGCCAAAAGCTGTCCGATACCTGGAGGTTCCTTATGTCTTAACTTTTAAATGTATGCATTTTAACAGTCTATCAAAATTTGCCTCACAGTTAAGAATCTCAGCAAGTGTTGTAAGGGTTTTATAGCTATGTGCGGCCCAATAGTGTGTAACGCCCCGAAATATTAGTTCCAGCTCACCTTTTAGGATATAATATCTCGACTAGCTGAGTCGATTTAGAAATGTGTGTCCGTCCGACTGTAAATTATAATTTTTTAACGTGATGCAGTCCACAGTTATGTATGTTTTTCTGGTCGCTTTGGAGGCCACAACATCATGAAATTGTACATGGGGAAGGGGATGTAGCCAAAGAATAAGCATTACTGTTTTGATTAAGACCTTAATGGGTCAAACGGATCCACAATTTTGTTTTGTGAAAAATAAAAAAATTGTATTTAAAATGAAGTTCCGGTTATGGTCATGGATGATGCTTAAAATTTTCGGTGATGATCAGATGATATTTAGAGAATGGAATGGACTGAAAACTTTATTTTTGTATGTAGAAACCCAACTGATTAAAAAAGTTCTTTTGATAATGGTCGTTCAATAGTCAGCGGGACAAATGAAGCAATGACAAAATTCTCACTCCTGGAAAAGAAGATTCGGAAAATTTGTCAGGGTAAGAAAGAGGAGCTGTTGACGTCTAATTGTTCAATCGGATGCAAATATTGCCCAGGCATCCTTACTGGGTTATACAAAAAATCATAGGAAATCAGCAATATCAAGTCAATTGGAAAGAATGAGATTGCTTAGCAGACTATAGAGACATTGTTAGTTTCACACGACTTTCAATAAAGAGCGGATCAGACTGGTTACCAAGAATGAGTCTTCCACAGCGACTAACATGTATCCAAAGCTGAATTCTTCAGAGTAGAAATCACACACACATTCTTTCAAGTAAGACATACTTATACATACTGTAAACAAAGTCCATTGGATGAAATTTGGCACAGGTCACTTATTCGGCCCAAGGACGAACCCTATTGAAATAGGGAAGAATCGGTTCAAATTTAGATATAGCTCCCATATATAGTTTCGTCCGATTTGAGGTAAATGGTGCACCAAAGTCCATATATATTTTTCGATTTGCACGAAATTTTGCATAGCGCATAGAACTAAGTCTAGAACGATATGTGTTAAATTTCGTGAAAATCGGTTCAGATTTAGATATAGCTCCCAAATATATTTTCGTCCGATTTTAGGTAAATAGTGCACCAAAGTCCCTATATATCCTTCGATTTGCACGCATAGCGTGCTGAAATGAGTTTAGAATGATGTGTGGTAAGATTAGGATCGGTTCAGATTTCTATATAGCTCTCACATATTTATATATATTCATCCGATTTTACATAAATGTCTCTCCAAGCTCCTAATGTTTGTCCGAATAACACGAAATTTTGAACAATGTATCAAATTGAGACTTGAATGACGTTATTGCGTTTTGTTGAAATTGGTGCAGATGCTGCCAAAATTCCACATGTGTATCGAAAGGGTGTCTGATTGAAAAAAAAAATTATCAGTGCGGCATACCGAATAGCTTGTATCAATTTTTGCTATAAAACGCTTTCCATAAATTTGTCCTATAGTACACAGACGACTCTAAATCTGCCCGATTGAAATTAAATTTATCATAGGTTGCCGAAAGACATGCGTATGTTCCTTCGAAGGAACATTGACATGCAAATGTAAGGATACGTATGCGCAATATACCCAAAGTGTTGAAGGGTATCATAAAGTCGGCCCAGTCCGACTTTACTACTTTGCTTACTGGGTTTCTAAAGGAATTGTGAGTAGGACAAAATGGTTGATTCTCTTTAGTTAGAAAATCTCCGTACAAAATATAAATATTTGTCATTAGAAATAATTTCAGTACGTTTTGTTCCTATCCTATTGATTCCTTGGTGTGTCAATTACTTAAAATCAATTTATAATATAAGGGAGCTGTATTTAAATCTCAACCGATTTGCACCAAACTTGTCACACCTCATTCTGGACTAAATTCAGTACGCTATGCCAAATTTCGTGCATATCGAGAGATATATTCGGACTTTGGTGCACCATTTATATTAAATCGAACGCAAATATATATGGGAGCTATATCTAAATCTTGACCGATCTTCACGAAACTTGACAGACATCACTCTAGGCTAAATTCAGTATATTATGCCAAATTTCGTGCAAATCGCAAGATATATGTGGACTTTGGTGCACCATTTACATGAAATCGGACGAAACTATCTATGGGAGCTATATCTAAATCTGGACCGATTTTCTCGAAACTTGGCAGACATCACTCTAGGCTCAATTCAGTACGTTATACCAAATTTCGTGCAAATCGAAGGATATATAGGGACTTTGGTGCACCATTTACATGAAATCGGAGCTATATCTAAATCTGGACCGATTTTCTCGAAACTTGGCAGACATCACTCTAGGCTCAATTCAGTACGTTATACCAAATTTCGTGCAAATCGAAAGATATATAGGGACTTTGGTGCACCATTTACATGAAATCGGACAAAACTTTATATGGGAGCTATATCTAAATCTGGACCGATTTTCACGAAACTTGGCAGACATCATTCTAGACCTAAATGATTAGGCTGTCCCAAATTTCCCAAAATATAGGGACTGTTTACATTAAATCGGTTAAATATATATATATGGGAGCTATATCTAAATCTGAACCGATTTTTCCCAATTTCAATAGGGTTCGTCCTTGGGCCGAATAAGTGACCTATGCCAAATGTCATCCAATTCGGATTATAAATGCGACCTGTACTTTGTTTACAATTCAACATGGCCAGACAGACAGACGGACGGACGGACATGCATAAATCGACTTAGAAAGTGATTCTATGCGTATTCTCAAAAGGAACCATGGGTCTATCTCGATTATTTTTGCCTGTTACAAACATATGCACAAAGACATAATACCCTGTACCACAGTGTGGTGAAAGGTATACAAATTTATGGAATTGAAAAACGCGAATTTTATTGTAAATGTAACCTACCATACCATTCTTTTGCAACGGGAAATTCTAATAAGCCAGGTCTAAAAATTAGTATATATCGGAAATGTTCTGCAAAAAATTAGTTTACCCAACTATGTCTATGTCTGTGTATGTGGGACTATCCAAATACCTACACAAGTTGGGACCTTTATTTAGCCTAATCTACCGATATTTATAGTTTGATTAAAAGCGTGTCCAAACTCGTCAAAATACCGAATGACCCAACTTAACACCTTTTTAAATTAATTTTTTATTCCACAGCTGTTGTTTATCCACAATTGTATTTTATACCCAACATGTTCGGTTTAAATCCCAATCTACATTTGTTTTTGATTTGATTGTCCATCACGGAGCATAAATCTATCAACAGGATCTCAGATCAATTTTATTTCAGTAAACAGGAGAAACTCAGTTTTTTCGATTTAATATGTCTACCACCACCCTTCATCATCAGTAATACTACGTGTTAAACTACAAATAGATTACTTCTGGTTCATGAGTCAATTGCAAATATAATTGTTCATATCGCACACAAAAATATCCTTTACCCAACTATCACACCAACACTATATTACCATTGACCACTGGTGAATATGTGTGTGTTTGCGTATTTGTGTTTACATTTTCACTGTTTTCTTTTTTGTTCATTTCATTTACACTTTCGATTTTCCAACTCATCAACAGTCAGAAACGATCAAAGTAAAAGTCATTTCAGATTTTATGCTGATAAATTACTTTTTTGATTGCATTATGTCTAACAGCACGAGCAACAACAAAAACAACACCTAAAAATGTAAGAGAGTAAAAAAAAGGTGGATTGAAAAATGAAAGAACATGCAAGCGATGCGGAACTACAATCCCCAATAGTAATTTCCTTGACAGAGGAATAAAAAAAAAATAGGGTCAGTGCTCCTCGTTGGGCCATATAATGGCTATGGAACACCACACGGCAGTAGTAGTGACGAAATGGTTTGATGTTTTAATGCAAGGAGACCTGAAGTTGAATTCATCATCACAACAACAAGAAACCAAAAAGTGAAAACATCAAATGCTGCTATTCAGATTATAAACGGAAAGTGTTAGTGGTAGATGTGGAGATGTGTGTGTGTGTGTACTCGTATGCATGTTCCCACCTGAACAATATACTACACACTTTTACAGTTCTAGGCATGACTTCCTCCTGTTCAGGACTCACTTAAATGTTTTTACCTTCATGTTTGTATGTGTGTGTTTTTCTTTCACATTTCTCTGCGTTTTTGTTGCTTTTGAAGCTACCCAACCATCCAGCCAGCCAGCCAAGCCAAGCCATTTATTGTGATGGCATATTGGTCGTTTGGGTGTTTGTCGTGCTGTTGCATACATTTCACTTGAATTATTTTTTATAACTTCTGGGAACACGGTTAGAAAGAACTCTGAGTGATTTTGGTCACGTTAAACGCAATAACTAAGTTCACTACATGCATACATACATGTGTGGATAGGTGTGCATGCATAAAGGTAGTTTTATGGTTTTACAGTAATAATGCTCAAGAAGACGGAAATGAATGGAGGCAGTAATTAAGAAGTTGTAATTGCAAAAATTTATGAAGTTGTTGAAAAATTAAATGTTCGAAGTTGGAGTGCTAGAAATTAACTTGAAACCCATATTAAAGCGTATGTTTTTTCAGAAAGGGTTACATTTACAATATCCTGGGGTGAACAACTGGAAGAGCAGATTCACAGGATTTTAGCAAGAATAATCCAGAATAATCTCTCAATAAGAAATTGTGGAGGAAACCTAATCAAGGAAACAGCTTTATTGGAGTTCAAATGGGGGACTATGTTTACACTTGAATCAATATTTAGAGGAAATAATTTGTAGCCAATGATTACTTAAAATTTCCTGAACAACCGAAAATTGGGGGAAATGCCTCTAAGGGCCAAATATGATACATTGTTTCTACAAGAACGTTATAAAGCCAATTCTAAAATTCGCGTATTTAGTGTGGTCAACATGAGAGGATAAAAAATTTAATGTAAGATCCCTACAGATAGTCTATAGATAGGGTTCGACCTTGGGCCTAACAAATGAACTGTGTCAAATTTCATTCAAATCGGATTGTAAATGCGACCTGTATTTTGTTTACAATTTAACACCAACAGACGGACGGATATGCATAGAATCGACTTAGAAAGTGTTTCTATGCATATTCTCAAAACAATAAAAATGTGGATATTAAACCAGCGTCGAAAGACGTGTAAAATGGGTTCAGAATCAGATACAACTGTCGTATAAAGGGTTATCTCTTCCGTGGTTTCATAAGTATGGGACTGGAATTCGACATTTGTCAAATAAAAGTTTCTTTTCGATTGAAAGTCTGACATTGACGAGAATGGATCGCTTAATTATCTCACAATGCATAAAAATGATTAAAACCTTAATAAAAGTTGTGATCCTGCCACAGTCACACAGACCCAAATTTATCGATCCCTCGTCTTGCAATTAGAACTACAACTACATAAATATAAAGTCCAGCTTGCGTAAAATTGAAACAGTCAGCTGGTTTCAGTTTGTAGACAAGTCGAAATTGTACTTGAAAAACAGACGGTGCTCCATATTTTTTCTTGAGTGATGAAGATCTCAATCGGAAGGTGTACTAGTAAACAATATTGGTGTTTTAGTGGTTCGGGGGGTGGTATCACTAAACGGATAATTTTTACTGCTACCATTCCACAACTCAAAGTAACAAATTGCAACCCATTAGGTAGAACATTTCCACAAAACCATTAAAATTTCAAATATTGGCGGTACCGAAATATAAACCAATATTGACAAGTAGTAGGTAGATTTGTCATTTTGCAACCGATACTATTTTTTTTATTTGGTCAGATATAGAAGCTATATATAAATCTGAACCGATTTCATGAAGCTTAACACACATCATTCTAGACCTAATTAATTACGCTGTGCTAAATTTCGTGCAAATCGAAAGATATATAGGAGCTTTGGTGCACCAAATACATTAAATCGGACGAAAATATTTATGGGAGCTATATCTAAATCTGAAACGATTTTCAGGAAACTTAACACCCAAAATTATAGGCCTAATTCATTACGCTGTGCCAAATTGCGTGCAAATCGAGAGATATATAGCGATTTTGGTGCGCCATTTACATTAAATCGGACGAAAACATATATGGGAGCTATATCTAAATCTGAACCGATTTTCAGGAAACTTAACACACATCATTATAGGCCTAATCCATTACGCTGTGGCAAATTTCGTGCAATTCTAGAGATATATAGGGGCATTGGTACACCACTTACATTAAATCGGACGAAAATATATACGGGAGCTATATCTAAATCTGGACCGATTTTCAGGAATCTTAACACACATCATTCTAGGCCTAATACATTACGCTGTGCCAAATTTCGTGCAAATCGAGAGATATATATGGGGACTTTCGTGCACCGTTTACATTCATTTGAACGAATATATATGGGAGCTATATCTAAATCTGAACCGATTTTCAGGAAACTTAACACACATCATTCTTGACATAATTCATTACGCTGTGCCAAATTTCGTGCAAATCGAAATATATATAGTAACTTTGGTGCACCATTTACATTAAATCGGACGAAAATATATATGGGATATATATATATATATATATATATATATCTAAATATCTAAATCTGAACCGATTTTTCCCAATTTCAATAGAGTTCGTCCTTGAGCCAAATAAGTGACCTGTGCCAAATTTCATCCAAATCGGATCATAAATGCGACCTGTACTGTGTTTACAATTTAACACCAACAGACAGACAGACGGACGGATGGACATGCATAAATCGACTCAGAAAGGGATTTTATGCATATTCTCAAAAGGAACCATGCAGAAAGGCATAATACCCTGTACCACAGTGTGGTGAAGGGTATAAACACAGTTTCGAGAAAAAATGCGTTTAAAGTTTGAGGAGCACTCTTGCCGTCGCTTGATTCTGACACAATAGATCGGCTATATCTTCAAGAGTTCTTGAAATTTTCACATTATCAAGGGTTCTCCAAATCATGTGCCGATCGACAGGAAATTGGGGACAACATAGCTCCCATATATGTATGCCGTCCGATATGTATGCCGATCCGAGCAGCGTTCACCAAACAGGCACCCATGGGCGCTTTGAGAGATTACTAATAAAATCAAAGTCCCAATCGCCACCACACCGCCCGCGGGCGCTTTTTGTTGCACGCAGTTTTATTGAATAAACGACAGCTCACCACTCTAATTCCACCACCAAGTAGTTGCTTGTTAGTAAACAACGTACGAACAAATTAGTCTCGTATTATTAAGCTCGTATGATCAATTGATGAAGAAGGTTGTGTTGTCCCTTGTTTCTTAAATAAGCACGAAAAATGATCACCACGGGCCTTGACTGTGTGACAAACACAATCAAAGACAATGCATATGTGGTGGTTGGTTAAACCTGGTATAGAGTCCAAATGCAGCTCGTAGCTTAATATTGACAACAAGTTTTCCCTTTCAAGAATTGCCTAACAAAACTGACTAATATTTCGCATATGAAACGTTCAGAGGGATGAATTAAAAACCTTTAAATTTTACGCAATTGAGAGGATCTGATCCAATAACCAAATTATTTTCTGTAATAATATTTCAACATTAAGGGCGTTGACAAAATCAAAATGGATATAAGCAAGAGGTTGTAAATATGAGGCAATTATCAGTAAATCAGTTTAAACTTGGTAGCTGTGCATGCTATCACATAGTCAACCTCGTCCGACTATATAAATTATTTTGGTTTTAAAGGGGTTTTTTATCTTTATGGTGAAGGATGTAAAAAGCCTATCCATACGTCTTATTTCGTTGTTATTCTTTTCTTATTCAAAGTTGATTTTTATTTCATCATTGCCTCTTTATTATCTTCAATTATTTGCATTTAAAAGTAATCAATCAATATAAAGTTGGGTGAGTAGCACCTTTTTTTACATTTATTGTCTGGCCAAACAATAACAGCAAGCACATGTTATTACCCTTCTTATCCTTTGTTTATTGTTAATATTTTTCTTATAGATCAATTTCAATCCTTTAGACCATCAATCAAGTAATAACCAAAAAAAATCCATTGTCAATATTTACCTAAGGAAAAAAATTCCTTTAGAAAGGTGTATAATCCAAAGTTTTGAATTGTATATCAAGTTATAAAAAGTCCAAATATTCATACCTTAAACTAAATTGAAGATGCTGACACATTCAAGTAAATATTTGTGACTTTAACTGCAGCGTGTGGAGTATCCAAACGACCCAGTAAAAAAAGCAAACCATGGGAAACTTCATATATCTAAATGTGAAAAGGTTGATATACCCTTCACATAAGCACACACACACTCACACACCAATATAAATCTTTTTTTGATAAAAATGTCTAAGAGGTTGAGTGGTTTTGGTAAAAGAGAGCTTGACTGTATGAATGAATGAATGGATGGTTGGTTGGTAGGATGAATAGTGGGATGGATGGTTGGATGTGTGGGAGTATGTTTTGTGGGTTGAGGTTATAATGTCCTCCTTATTCCGGTGTGATGTGTGAACAAAACAAACCAAAGAAAAAAATATATTATCATATTATGATGTTTGCTATGTGAGTCTGATTCATTCATGTTCAAGTGTATTTGTTTGCGTAACACTTTGATGAATGATGTGTGATATTTTGGTGTGGAAGAGTGAACATTATTTAAGAAAAAGTGTGGAAGAAATCGAAAAAAAAAACGCACACACATACACCCGCAAGCAGAAAGCACTGAGCTTGGTGTGGCATAGGGAAATCCATATTTTATTCTCACATAATTTTAACCTATTTTTTTCGTTCGTTTTTCTGGTTGTATATATTGCAGTAAATTTATTTTATAATTTATTTATACACATTTGAAATGTGTAGTCATGAAAAGAGCAGAAGAAGACGAAAGAAAAACAAAACTTATTTGGCCCTTATGTGTATTTGGATATTTTATAGGCCATGAGTTTTTATTTTTACATTACTTTTTCAAACTGAAAGTAGGTTTTTGGGTCTGAATTTTTTTACTCCCTCCCTTAACATTAAAAAAAAAATGTTGTTTGTTATATCAATATTTCTTTAATCTTTTTTGTATAGTTTATAAAATGTGTGTGTGTATGTTTGAAATACATTCGATGGACTCTTTTACATATTTATCTCCTCCGATGGTTAGGCTTTTTTTGATTGCCTCTAAGTTTAACGATAACAAATATATTTGTTGTAATCCTTCCCCTGGCTTCTATTTTTCAATAACCAATTTCCGGTATCATGAATGCATGATCATGAGTATACATCATAAAATGAAATATGGTCTGTGAAGATTTTGTTGGTAGCTAAGTTATGGTGATGTATGATTTGAATAAAGATGAAAACTAATTAAAACCAGTGAGCGGAGCAGTATAGTCGAACGGGACCGACCATATAATACCCTACACCACTTCCACGAAAATCTAACTTTGCGTTATTTGCACCCTCTTGGAACCTAACTAAAGGTCAACATATATTACTAATATTCAGTATACGAGGGTCCAGATTCTCTTCTCTTTTTGGGTGTAGGTCCTTCAGGGGCAAATATATACGCCATAGAATACAAATTTGGTCATTTTTCACACAAAAGTCAGGGTCAATTTGACCCGCTAAATATTGACCAATCTTTATCAAAACAGGCATGCTTATTCTTTGGCCCGACAATCTTCTCCATGCGAAAATTCGTTGTTTGGGCCATAATTTCGGCCTCTGGAGCGAGCAGAAAATCAAACAAAAATAAAGTATTTGGTCCATTTCATCCCCTAAATATTAACTCATATTTTTCAAAGCAATAGGGATCTTCATTGGCCAGAACCCATTCTACATGCAAAATTTCGTGAAGATTGGTCTAAAACTGTGGCCTGTATCGTGTTTACAAATTATAATGGACAGACGGACGGACACACATGTCTAAATCGACCCGGCTAGTCGAGATATGACGATTGGTATACTTAGAGGTGGGTCTAGGACCAATATTTCGCAGCGTTACAAACTTTTGGGGCTGCACAAAGCTATAATACCCTGACAACAGGGTATAATGAATATTATGGGATTGTCGACAGATATAAAAACCTGATATATACTAGGCCTGCTAAGAAGGTTTTTTGTTCTCTGTTATGGGCAATATTTTCACCATGATCCGATAGCTTTCTATCTTTGAACTTAATCAGAATTTTGAGGAGTTATTAAATGTATTGTATATTTTCCCTTTTTAAAATGCATTTTTTTTATTTTTTTATTTGCATTCCGCTAAAGATTTCAGAAATATAACACACTAAAAGCAAAAGCTTCTTTCTGTATAGTACATGCATGCAAAAAATCCTCTTTTTATTTTTTCCCCCACTGCGTTTTTTGCGCATTCCGCTAAAGATTTCAGAAATATAACACACTAAAAGCAAAAGCTTCTTTCTGTATAGTACATGCAAGCAAAAATCCTCTTAGGTAGCCACATTTTGCATAACCATACAAACTAAAATGTATGCCTAAAACATGTCCTTCGTTTCATATTCAGATAAAAACCAACAGCGACGAATAAAAAAATCCTCCAGTAAACAACGTTCAAAAAAATTGAATTGAAAGGGAAGTTTTAAGGCTGTGTGAGTGCTATGACGGGTTTTTTCGAGGGTAGCAATATTTTCCCTATTTGAGCGGTAGATAGAGTTAGGACAAATACTGTGCATGGCAAAATCCAATGGAATTACATGGTACAGCACCTACAGTTAACTGCCTGGTACATAGTAGAATGAAAATCTATTTATGTTGTTTTCAAATGGAAATAGGCTAGCTAACAAATGTATGGATGTGTATGTGTGCATATACATATGTGTGAGCTAACATGCATCTATGTATGATGGTAGAGTTTTTTGTTTAACAAAAAAAAAAAAAAAAAAAAAAAACAAACAAATCTGCGATCGTAGGAAAATTTAATATATGTACGGTATGCTGAATATTAGAGTGAAACGGATAAATCGTTTCGTATTGACGCTTTTTCACCTTCGCGGTATCGTCCCTTAATAAATTTCGTAGATTTTTAGTAATAGATTTTATTTAAAAATATATATTTTTTCAATGACTTCCACAGCTATACGAATAGACTTTTAAACAATATTTTATTAAGGACCATCAGGGTTATAGACGTAGATTTTTGAAAAATATTTTCAAGACTAAATACTATTTTCTCAAGGACTATAAGTCTAAACAACCGTGTTTTGAAATATAAGACCTCTATGCGCGGACTTTTTTTTATAAAAAACTATATGTCATGGACTAAAATACCTATTAGCCAATATTTTTTAACGGTTATAAGAACTCTAAAAAAGTAGTTTTAAACAAATATTTAGTCAAGAATTTTAAGACCTCTAAGTGTTCGGTTTTTGAAGAGCTATAAGACCTTTATGCGTGTAGAGCTATAAGTGTGGATTCATTAAAGAATATTTTTCTCGAGAACTATGTTATCGATTAGCTTAGATTTTTGAAATAAAACCTCAAAGAGATTATTTTTAGAGGGCTGTAAGGCCTCTGAACGTGGCTTTTTAAATAATATTTTTTTTATGGAATAACTGATTTCTTAGTTAAGATTTTAAAGAATATTTTGTCAAGGACTATAAAACGTCTAAGTGATAATTTAGGTCTTTAAGCGTCGCATTTTTTAAATATTTTTTAAGGGCTATAAGACTTCAAAGCAGTCATGTTTTGGACTTTTTTTAATTATATGTCATTGACTAAAATACCTCTAAGCCAAATTTTTTGAAGGCTATAGGACCTCTAAACAAGAAATTTGTTAAAAAATGTGTTAATGGTGTTCGGGTTTTAAAGAGTTATAAGACCTCTATGGGTGAAATTGTTTAAGAATATTTTTCTCGAAGACTATCAGAGCTATATGCATAGATTTTTAAGAATATTTTCTCAAGGACTAACAGCCGAGAATTATTTAAATAATATTTTTTCAAACACTATCACGACAATAGGCGTGGATTTTTAAAGAATATTTTATTCAAGGACTATAACAGCTTTAGGCGTGCATTTTTAAAGAATATTTTTCCGGGGACTATAACAGCTACAGGCGTGCATTTTTTAACGAATATTTTTCCCAATGAATTTCACAACTATAGGTGTGGATTTTTAAATGCTCATTTTCTCAATGTAGGCGTTGATGTTTTAAAGAATAATTTTCTCAAGGACTATAAGACCTCGAAAAAGAATATTTTGTCAACTACTTTAGGATCTTTTATTGTGATTTTTTTTAATAATATCGTTTAAAGTTTATAAGACTTCAGTGTGTGGATTTTTTGGAAGAATATAGAAGCCTAAGCTTAGATTTGTTAAAGAATATTTGCAAGGACTATTGATTTCTAAGTGTGGATATTTTAAGGAATATTTTCGTGAATTTTTAAGTAAATATTTTTTTGCAATGGCTATAGAACTCTAACCGTGAATTTTCCATTCCAGTTGCTTGGAGGGTGACACACATCTATTCAGAAAATGATCAAAATAGGCCCTACATGAAGTCCAGTCGCATTTTAGTTATTTTGAAGGTTAATCGAATTTCGACACCGGAATTCGTTGTTATCGTAGCATGGAATTATTCAATGTATGTCTATGTTTGTATATGGCCCATATACGAAGAAGGATTCGCATGATATTCGGGATTTTGAAGGAATGAAAAAAAATATGAAATAAAAGCCAGTTTTTATTTTCATAAAACACCTGACCAAAAAAGCCCAACAACAAAGTATCAATGATTAAAAAACTTTTCGCCGGAAATTTTTATTATAGATCCATGTTGTTAATAGTCTATAGACAAGTCCTACATAATTTAATCAGAAAATAAAAACCTAAACCTAAGTATTTCCATAAGAGACCTTAAATATCTTTTATATCAAAAAGGTCTTCTGTAGGACTTGTCTTTTTATTAATTTAAGCGAGTGAATATTATAAACAAGACCCCCTATTTCCACACTCTCACACACACACACCATAGCTGTAGGATCTTTGGCTGTCGTTTCTTCAATCAAAAACACTTCATGTGTGAAACACTTTTCACATGCGATTTGTGTTGAAAAGCGACAAGAGACATTATTTAAAGGTGACATGGTGCAAATAAACGAACACACTCTCGCACTGCACACACATACACGCATATACGAAGGAACCCCTCATATAAACATCTTTTGCATTCGTGGCAAAGGAATACAAAACATGCAAGAACCGAAACGGTACTTCACACCGACAGCAACAATACAAGTCGCCAATATCAGCATCCATACTAACAACAACAACAACAAAAAAGTGTAAAAGTGGAATGCCGACTTGTAACAGGATAATATAGAAACGTTTTCACACCAAACTAAAAAGAACGAACAAATTTGAACAATAGAAAAAGCATCCACAAAGCCAAACAATAGAAGCGCCCATATGTCCACGATACACGTGTAAGTGTGTGTGTATGTGTGTGGGTGTATTTTGTTTTGTTTACTAATACACAACGCGATGCGCAGTGACGATGATGATGATGTTCAGACACAAAAGAACGACAAGTGTGAACCTCTATTTAAATTTTTTCTTTGCCACCAGGAATGCTACCATCCATGACAGAAATTTACTCCTGCTTTATAGATGTTAACAAAAGGACAAGAATGACAATAAAACACCAACACACACATTGACATTATTGCTCAAGAACACAACCAATACGAAAAATATAAAATATTTGCAGACTACCATAAATGACATGCTATATAAACGGGTTAAGAAACTATAGTTGCAGTTGTCGTATGTTGGAAAATATTTTTCAAGGCCAAATTCATGGATGTGAATATAAAACGAACTTCTTTCACAAGATATTAAATATTATTGATGTAATGTGTTCAGTCGTCTGTGATAAGGGATGAGACACTTTTAAGTATAGTCTACAGTAAAATAGTTTGGGAATCTTAGGTAACAGTAAGTAAGGTATATAAGAATGTATCGGTTCAAATTTAGATATAGCTCCCATATATATTTTCGTCCGATTTAAGGTAAATGGTGCACCAAAGTACATAAATATCTTCCAATTTTCCCGAAATTTGGCACGGTGAACTCAATTGAGTCTAGAATGATGTGTGTCAAGTGTCCTGAAAATCGGTCCAAATTTAGATATAGCTCCCATATATATTTTCTTCCGATTTCATGTAAATGGTGCACCAAAGTCCCTATATACCTTTCGATTTGCACGAAATTCGACATAGCGTAATGAATTAGGTCTAGAATGATGTGTGTTAAGATTCCTGAAAACCCGTCCAGATTTATTATAGCTTCAATATATATTTTCTTCCGATTTTATGGAAATTGTGCATTTGTGTGTCCGATTGCCACTCAATTCAGCTTGAGCCCGGCTGGGTGTTGAACCCTGGTTCCCTTGGCATCTGTTGATGTCCGGCGCCTTAGCGTTCAAAGCCAACTCCTTATCTTCTTAAGGTTGCACAATATGCAGTTGCATACCATTGAAGAAAAATATTGTAGTCTGTATGGAAAAGAAGTCCGTCACTACAAGAAAAATCTGCGCTGGAAAGGAATATTCTGGTGTGATGCCAAATGTCCGAACCTTGACACGGTTGAATTTAATTCGTGGATGCAATTTCGCAAACAATAGTCGACATAAATACAACTAATCAAGTAAATACATTTGTAAGCCACATTGTCCAATATGCCTGATGAGCCGCTTAACCAACGGCGAAACGCGTCGCATAGTGGTGGGAATGTAGTATCTCTCTGGCTTTCCTTTTCATTGCAACTCCGATCATGTAGCTCATCTCGAAAGAGAAATTAATAAGAAAGCTCCCATATATATTTTCTTCCGATTTTATGTAAATGGTGCACCAAAGTCCCTACATATCTTTCGATTTGCACGAAATTTGGCATAGCGTAATGAATTAGGTCTAGAATGATGTGTGTTAAGTTTTCTGAAAATCGGTCCAGTTTTAGATATAGCTCCCATATATATTTTCTGCCGATTTTATGGAAATTTTGCACTTGTGTGTTTGATTGCCACACAATTTTGTACAATGAATTGTAGTTAATGTCTGCCAAGTCTCATTGAAATCGGTTCAAATTTTGCACAACATGCTTCAACAAGGTGGGTCCAATCGGCACAAAATATTGCACTACGTACGGAAGTTACTATGACATAAGAAGCAACCCTATATCTGACCAAATGAAAATTTTAGTATAGGTGACAGAATGACATGTTTTTGGATCAATTTTCATGTTAATGGTCCTTCAAAAATTCGACGTCTGTTAGGATTCATCTGTTGAATATGCCAAAGTGGTGAAGGGTATCATATAGTCGGTTCCGTCCGACTTTACTACATCCCTTACTGGTTTTGGGTTGTGATGGGATGGGAAATCTCCCAAAAAATATTGTCATTATTGGTCGATTTTTTTCGGGTTGCCTCAATACAAGAGGACCTCCTAAATAGTGAGTTTGGGAACACAACATATTTCCAATTCCAGTTCCGACCAAGTTCTCAATGATACATTCTCAAAATGTACCAATGAATCTTCCTCTCGAAGATCCTTTCTCGAAGTCCTTTTAGTACATTTATAAACTCCAATAGTGATCCATTGTCCTTGCTTATTTGACAATCTGACACGAAACAGGAATTTTCTACACTCTGCCTGCATTTATTTGCTCTTTACCTCCGTAGAAGTAAATAGTCATATTATTAACCAATAGTTCCTGAAAAAAGGTGATATGATCTATGTTACACGCATTTTCCATACAGACTACAATTACATTTTTCGAGCAAATGTGCTTTTGGGATTTTGGATATTATATCCAACTCTTTGGCAAAAATAGTCAATATAGGCCATGCTAGAAGAAGCTGAAGTGATCGTAATATGATATTTGAAGATCTCAGAAGTTTTTGTGTCTATTTTAGAAGGTCCTCATTTTTTTAACAAAAATGTTAGTTCGCTTTTTTAACATTTTTAATATAGGTCCGCGCATTTTACTTACACTTAAGGTCATCGATCAAAGGGTTTGTAATTTGGCACTTATGGTTCTCAATGTATAATAGTGTTGCTTGAATAGCGGTCATACTTCAATTCTGACCCACTATAGGTAGCTCGCATTCAATGTCGCTGCGATTTAGTGTTTCTTCATCCTAAAACAGTTAAAGAAATTCACCTTCTTCAAGAGTGGTCACTCTAATATTAACACTTATGGACTTCTACTTATCTTCTACATACCAGATGCCATACATGCAATTCAGGAAACACTTGGTATAAAGTGAAAAAATCGTGTACACATTCCCCATTTTTACAAAAGACACAAACTCGGAATTATGAAAAAAGAAACTTGTGGAAAAACTACAACAAAACACTACCATAACTCCTCCGTATATGCAACAACAATAACAATCTGGTCAGGTCGAAATGATTCCTGTGCAGGTGTCAAATGCTAAGCGTAACGTAAAAGGCGTTGAAACACAATTTGTGCATGTGAAAAGTCACGTCACCGGCGTCTAAGTCAGATTAGAGAACTTTTTTTTTGGCCTTTCGAAAAGAAATACGTTTTCAAACAAACATTCAGAAGCACACACACACAATCAAACGTGCCCACCTACAAAATAGAAGTATAACTTCAAGATACTTTAACATTGCCATATAACATCATATGCAATAATACTATCCATGATGAAAACGGATGTTGGAAATTTTTCCAACATACCATAACGCCCCACATTACCTGTGAAGATTCTTAAGAGAGCTAACTATTTTTCGATTTTGGCTTTAGATCCAGTTCTGTTTTTGAAGGAAGTATCTATCCTTTTATTTGTTCTATCCGGTTTATTTGTGGAGGCGAAGAAGTGGAGAAGTTTTACTAGCAATTTGTATGGCGACAAGGACGACGACGATGGTGGTGGTGTTGGTGGTTTTGGCGATGTTGTCACCATGAGTTAAGTTTCCCTTGGGGCTACTTGTCGTAAGGATAATAGGACACTTGAAACATGTTGTCCTTTTCTGCACTGCATCTTCGCCAAAAGCGAAGCGTAGTGCACGGCATCTTAATCCTTGAGAAGGTAATAGGCAATGAACAAATAATACCAAAGATGGTGTGGTAAGATGTGGAATGTAAAGATCTATGTTTTGTTTGGCCTTTTGTATTCGGCCATAGACTCTATAGACGTTGGTGTTGAAATGCCTTTAGTGGTGGTGGTCAACACCTAGTATTTATATCGATTACTTAACAAACGGAGCTTGTATTTCGAAAAGTTTTTTCTGTTTGTTTCCTTTCATTCTCTTGTGTTCAATGAAGTTCTTCAAGGGCGTTGTCATCGATAATAATTCAAATCTCAAGTTAAATGATGCAATCCTATTGAGTGGGTTTAGTTAAAAAGGCAAAAAAAAAAGTTTTTCTCTCTTTGTGATTCCATGTTTAAAGGATAAGAAAGGATTACTACGGTACGAGGCAATAGTTGAAAGTTAAATTAAAATATCCCAGAAATCTGATTAGTTAGGCATCTCTTTAGGCATTTACGTTTATGTCTGTGCAGGAAATTAGTTTGCAAAGTGATGGGTGTGAAATTTAATGGAGATTTTTTTTGCCATGGAAGGAAGATAAAGAACTATTAATTATCGCAGACTCAATGCATTGTAATTGAATGTTAATGAGTTTTTTTTTCAAATGATTTGTGCAATATTGAAATTTGTTCATTTTGGAAAATTGATAAAAGACTAGAATTTTCTACACTATGTTTCTGTAGTTGGGAACCTAGGTTACCCAGAGGATAAATATATTTCGAATATAATTTCTAATGTCTTGTCTTGATAAAAAATACGGGTCGCGAACTATTTATTTTTATTAATTTCTCTTTCGAGATGAGCTACATGATCGGAGTTGCAATGAAAAGGAAAGCCAGAGAGATACTACATTCCCACCACTATGCGACGCGTTTCGCCGTTGGTTAAGCGGCTCATCAGGCATATTGGGCAATGTGGCTTACAAATGTCTTTATTTGATACGTTGTATTTATGTCGACTATTGTTGCGAAATTGCATCTATGAATTAAATTCAACAGTGTCAAGGTTCGGACATTTGGCATCACACCAGAATATTCCTTTCCAGCGCAGATTTTTCTTGTAGTGACGGACTTCTTTTCCATACAGACTACAATATTTTTCTTCAATGGTATGCAACTGCATATTGTGCAACCTTAGGAAGGAAGGCGGCTTTAAAGGCTAAGTCGCCGGACAACAATCAACAGATGCCATGGGAACCAGGGTTCAAATCCCAGCCCAGCTACAAACTCATGGGGCCACCCAGCCGGGCTCATGGGTGGCCCCATGAGTTTGTAGCGCCTTTCAGCATACCGATCGCCATATCTCGACTAGCTGAGCCGATCTAGAAATGAGCGACCGTCTGTCCATTATAATTCGAAAACACGATACATGCCACAGTTATGGACTAATCGTCACGAAGACTCTTATTGTTTTTGGTAATGATCGGTTAATGTTTAAAGGATGAAATTTTTGTTTTCTGGTTGCTCCAGAGGCCACAATTATGAGCAGAACCCAAACGAAATTTTACACAGTTTTGATAAAGATTTGAAATTTTGTATTTTATTGCGTATATATTTACTCTGAAGCACACAGAGCGGATATGTTGACAGTATATCCAAGAAAGTGACTAACCTTTAAATGTATACCAATTATGTAGTTATATGTACTCGGATGTGAAAGTTATATGTAAATGTCTACAGGGATGTACCTGTTATAAAATTTTTATACTCTTCACCACACTGTGGTACAGGGTATTATGTCTTCGTACATATCCTTGTAACAGCAAAAGGAAGCGAGATAGACACATGGTTCCTTTTGAGAATATGCATAGAATCACTTTCTAAGTCGATTTATGCATGTCTGTCCGTATGTCCATGTTAAAGTGTAAACAAAGTCCAGGTCGCATTGATGATCTGAATTGGATGGAATTTGGCATAGGTCATTTATTTGGACAAACCTTATTGAAATTGAAAAATCGGTTCAGATTTAGATATAGCTCCCATGTATTTTTGTCCGATTTAAAGTAAATGGTGTACCCAAGTCCCTATATATCTTTCGATTTGCAGTAAATTTGGCATAGCGTACTGAATAAAGTCTAGAACGGTGTGTGTTAAGTTTCGTGAGAATCGGTTCAGATTTATATATAGCTCCCATATTTATTTTCGTGTTTTAAGTTTCGTGAAAATCGGTTCAGATTTATATATAGCTCCCATATATATTTGCGTCCGATTTAATGTAAATGGTGCACCAAAGTCCATATATACCCTTCGATTTGCACGAAATTTGACCCCAGCGTAATGAATTAGGTCAACAATGGTTTGTGTTAAGTTTCCTGAAAATCGGTTCAGATTTAGATATAGCTCCCATATATATGGTCGTCCGATTTAATGTAAATGGTGTACCAAAGTCACAATATATCTTTCGATTTGCACAAAATTGGGCATGTCGTACTGAATTAAGTCTAGAATAATGTGTGCTAAGTTTCGTGGAAATCGGTTCTGATTTAGATGTATCTCCTATATATTTTTTCTTCCGATTTTTTTGTAAATTGTGCACCAAAGAAGCAAAGATTGTCAGATTGCCACAAAATTTTGTATAATGAACTGACGTTAATATAAATTAATCTCTGGCAAGTTTGGTTGAAATCGGTTCAGATTTAGATATAGGTGCACTAATATCTAAATCTGAACCGAAACCCCTCAAAATACCGAAAACTGGGAGGTACTGTTCTATTACAACTATACCATAACAAGGATACATTTGCCCCATTTGCAATACCAAAAATTCTAGGAGTAATATCAATGTCAGTGCAAAATTATTAAAGCTCAATCTTGAATATTGTGAACTCTATGGTGATTTCAACTGACAGACAGACATTGCTAAATCGACATAAGAAATATAAAATTCTATGATATAGCTGAGGATGTTTATAAAAAATATATCAAAATACTCGCTTTTACCTACGAAGATTCTCCACAACATTTTCTTAAAAGTCGATGCTTATTCCCGTTGAAATTCCGTCAAATTTTGAAGGACTATAGAATACAAAAATTATCTTAAAAAAATGGAACTTCTGGTCCTGAATTGAAAAAATCTTTTACCAATCCATTCTAATGACCCTGAAGGTTCCTTAAAGAAATCTGTTAAAAATCATTTCATATATTTTTCTGAAAAATGCTTATGACACTGAAAAATCAGTAGGACAATTAAAAAACAAAAACAAATATTTATAAAATTTCCGTCTTGTAACATGGAAATTAAAGTATGTATCCGGAGCCTAATTTTTTGTTTTCAGCTAATCGGTTCCCATAATATTGGCATTGAAGCCCTTTGGTATTTAGATTTTTCTATCTACGAAGGTCCAAATTCTATAAATATCTATCCCAAATAATAGCCTATATCCTGTCAATTTTCATCTTACCATATTTGATTTAAAATTGTCGATTTGTCCATGATCTCATTTGCTTTATCCAAAGTTCAATGCAATATGTAGACTAAAAGAATACTGTGATCCCATTCTACCCCTTCAAATTGCCGATACCATACAAATTCTTTTAGTATTAACGCAAAAAAAAATAATTTACTTTCACAATTAAGATAAAGTGGTAAGACAGTTCCTATCCTACCAAAAACATAGTTTTTTTCATATATTAGTCATTTCTTCTTTTTTAAATGTTATAATAAAAATCAACATTTTACTTACCACCATATTATTAATTGTAAATTTAAGCTCGGCTCTAGGTCTGGAAGGAGGTGTACTACAATTAGCTCTTAAAATATCACCAGGTTCATAGCGAGTTTGTTCTGTAAACAATAATGGACGTTTGTCGGGAAGTTCTGAAAGTAAAAGAATACAAAATATTAAATACTCGTATTGATTTCTAAATATTCTAATTAATTCTACTTGAGTTATTTAAAACAATAAAAAGTTGCTCATTTCGGACATGTCCAGCCCTTATATTCTCCACCATGAGTTGGTCCTTCATAAAAAAAAAACTTTTAATCTGTGGGGAGCCTGTATCAAAACACCTGCCTAATCCACTGTGACCAAAGACCAAATAGGAAAGGAGACTTAAGCCTTCAAAATACCGAAAATAAGCCGATACACTGATTCATCGGTTAGAAAATGTGCCTGAAATATCTATGCTAAATATCTAAGTGTCTTTGTTTCGATTTTAAAAGACAGGTAGACAGATGGGTAGGTGGACATGACTAATAAGATATTGAATATTACTTTGATACATGGTTTATTCCGCAAATATTTTACGGCGCTCCAAACAGTATCACAAAAAAAAATAAGTATACCCTCCATTTAATTGGTGGTCTATTGCGGTTTGTCATAATAAAAACCCATCAGTTTTTTGCTCTCCTACGCAAAATTTTATGGCTGAACTCAACAAATTAGATTTTTTAACCACACAAATTAAGTTGCCCTAATGTCAAATGACACACTCACACCCACCGAAAAAAAATAGATAAATGTTTGTGGCCAAAATAATTAATAAAATAAATGAAATGAAATTGTGCTCGAAACCCCCACTAATCTTATGATATTAATTTAATACCAAAGACCCGCAAAACATTATGTGTAATTATAGTTAATGAATTTAAAAAGAATTAACAAATAGAAAAATGAGAACAGAAATTCCCGTTAGTTTCCAGAAAAGAAATATCATCACTAATGCACAATGACAAATCTAATTATCCCAAAAGTACGTACGTACGAATGAACGAACAAAAAAACAGTGCAACATGATGAAGAAAAATCAAGCCAACCTACTGGGATGAGTGACAAAAACAGAAGTTCAAATATACTCAGGCGGCATGGTGACAAAAACACAGAAAAAAGAAAATAATAAATGCTAAAACAAAGCATGACCGACCACCACTAAACTAAAACCATGGCTGCATAACCAACGCCCCAAGTCCCCAAACTAAGGCGACAGGCGAGTTGGTTTGCCATTGTCACAGAAGGCAATGGACATATTTAGGATAAGTAAATAAAACAATTATGCCCAACTTGAACAAGAAGATGTATGTAAGCTTGGCTGTGTGTGTGCAAATGTCTCCAAATGCGTGTGTCTGAGGGCCTGTGACACACAAGTTTTGCCATCCACAGCCTTATGTCTGTATTGTAAGAGCATAACAAACAAGCATATTGTTTTACGCACTAACAGCTCTCTATGTCCTTTTGTATGGTGTGTGTCAGTGTGTGTGGTGGTATGATGGAGTATGAGCTACATATGTCTTTACATGTATTATAGGCATACTCAAGCACCATATATATGGCCATGTAATAGCATATGGTTATTGAATTATGATTTATTATCATCAGATTTTTATGAAATGGAAACATTTTTGCAATTACAATTCCCAGTGGATTTCTTTTGCCCCCAAATGATAATTAGCAACGAATATTAAATTATTTAAATAAGTTAAATTTTCCCACCTAAGATCCTAATTCAATTACCCCAGATTGTATTTACACTGTGCAGTATATAATTTTGTTAAATGCCAAAAAATAGTATGCCAACAATTCCGTATGCTTAACATCCGGTGTCTTTTGCCCCCACTACCATTTTTACCGGTTCTTCATAAAACAACCAAAGACTATGTGACAAAAACAAATATGAGTTAAGCTAACGAAACAATGGACATATGCCAAAAGTAAAGAAACAACAAAAACAACAATCTCAGTTATAGTAAATTAGACTTTAACACCATGAGGGGAAGACACACATACGCACACTTACACATAAACTACTTCAAATAATAATAGTAGTGCTCGGAAAAAGTATGTAGGTTTAAGCTTTACTATATCTACACGGTAAATATATCAAAAACTTAATATACGCACAATATTACACGTGGGAAGATGGATATTAAAGTGTCTATTAAATTATAGAACATCAATTACCGTATGAAGTAGCATTAGTTATGTGTAACGCTATGTAATTAATAACTTATTAATTTAGTTTTCTTTGCAGTTTTTTCTTTTCTTTTGAGATAAATAAAAGTTGTCCAGAATAGAATATGTTTGGAGGAGAATGGAATATGGTACTGTAATATCCACTACATACATACATATTAAAGCACAAACTTTACAATAATTTGTAGCTAGTGTTTTGGATAGGGAATCCTGTATTCATTTATGACTTTTAGGAAGCTAAAAACGTATATCGCGGAAAATCGGGAAATATCTCCCTCGCGAGAAAGACTCCAACTATTGTTTGCAGTTGTTATACCCTTCACCACACTGTGGTACAGGGTATTATGCTTTGTGCATATGTTTGTAACAGGCAAAAGGAAACGAGATAAACAACCATGTTCCTTTTTAGAATATGCATAGAATCACTTTTTAAGTCGATTTATGCATGTATGTCCGTCCGTCTGTCCATCTGTCTGTCCATGTATTTTTGTGAACAAAGTACAGGTCACATTAATGATCCGATTTGGATGAAATTTGGCATAGGTCACTTATTTGGCCCAAGGACGAACCCTATTGAAATTGGGAAAAATCTGTCCAGATTTAGATATAGCTCCCACATATATTTTCGTCCGATTTAAGGTAAATCGTGTACCCCCCATTCTCTGGGTCAAAAATTTTGTTGATATAATTCGAATCTACACTAATTAAAGAATGTCCCTACAAAATTTCAAATGAAAATCTAAAGAACTCTTGAAGATATAGCCGATTTATTGTGTCAGCATCAAGTGACGGCTAAAGGGCTTCTCAAACTTTAAACGCGTTTTTCTCTAAACATTTTTTTGCGAATGGCGGGCACGATAATTTCAAAAACTAATAACCCAATCGATTTCAATTTTTTACACGTTTCTCTGTGAGTGTATAGCTATCGTATGAACTAGGATAAAGATAATCGGTGAAGATCTTCCTTATTTTTTAACTTGGTTTTTGGTCAAAAATCGGCGATTTTCCAAAAATATTTTTTCAAAGGTCCGCCATTTTGTTAATTTTAGAGCGAAGTCAATAATCCTAGTTCATACGAGAGCCAGACATGTACTCTTTCTAACACCGTTGGAATTTTCGGATTCCGATGTTCCAGTGAGGAGTTATCATGCCCGCCATCAAAAATAAGGACTTTTCTTTAATTACAAAAAACAACAACAAAACAATAACAAAAATTGTTTGTAAATTATTTTTCTTCTATATTAAATCTTCAATTATATATGTGTAAAGTTACAAACCTTAACAAGCATTGGTATTGTTTTACCAGCCCATAGAAAATCTTGAAAAATTAAAATCGAGAATGGGTGGGGTCCCCTTACATTAATTTACATAATTTTGTCCTATTGTAAGAAGCAACTCTATATCTGACCAAAATTTATAGGTTGCAATAAGACCTGTTTAATTTCATATTAATGGCCCTTCAAAATGCGACGTCTGTTAGGCTTCCATCTGTTGAATATACCCAAAGTGGTGAAGAGCATCATATAGTCGGCCCCGTCCGACTTTACTACTTTCCTTACTGGTTTCTTTTCTTTTGAGATAAATAAGAGTTTTCCAGAATAGAATATGTTTGGAGGAGAATGAAATATAGTACTGTAATATCCACTACATACACTTATACAATTTACAAATTAAAGCAAAAACTTTAAAATCATTTGTAGCTAGTGTTTTGGATAAGGAATCCTGCCTTAATTTATACTTTATGATTTTTACGAAGTTAAAAAAGTATATTGCGGGAAATCGGGAAATATCTCCCTCGTGAGAAAGACTCCAACGATAGTTTGCAGTTGTTAGTTAATTAATTTATTGCATTTTCTATAGGTTGGGTTTAATATCTGCCAGAGCCACAGAGGAAACATAAATATTTCTGCAAAACGTAGAACACGTTAAAATTATCAAGTAAAAAAGAATATGTTCAGCCTAACTGAACTTTTTATACCCTCCACCAGGTTGTAGGTTCTTCATGTTCTAAATAAAAAAAATCTTCCAAATGAAAGACACTCAGTCTGGAAAACTGGTTTACGAACTTCAACTTAATAATTACCGAAATTGAAAGAAGGTTTTTATTTATCAGGGAATCGATATGCCTAATTATAGCCACTTCGATGAGAAAAAAACCAGTAAGGAAAGTAGTAAAGTCGGATTGGGCCGTCTATATGATATCCTTCACCACGTTGGATATATTGTACATATCGACGCCTCCGAACCATAGTATGCTAAGTCTGAAAAGTGAGTTCAGTAGAAGCTTTCAAAGTATGGAAATTTCTTTATTCGTACGTGCCATGCTATGTACATTTTTGCTTATAACTTTGGTTTGGATTGGCCGATGATTACCAAAATTTCAGTGAATTTAAATTAAGGACCGTAGTATCTAAAAACGTAAAACATGCTAAGTCGACTTAGCATACTGTGGTTCGGAGGCGTCGATATTTATCCTTACAATTGCATGCCAATATTCCTTCTATGATAAATTTAATTTCATTTGAGTAGATTTAGAGTCGTCTGCGTACCATGGGAAAAATTTATGGAAAACGATTTACAGCAAAATTGATACACGCTATTCGGTATGCCGCATTGTTAAAAATTTAATTTCAATCAGACATCCGTTCAAAATACATATGGAAGCTATGGCTGCATCTGCACCAATTTCAACAAACCGCAATAACGCCATTCAAGTGTCAATTTGATACGTTGTGCAAAATTTCGTGTTAATCGGAAAATTAGGAGTTTGGTGCACCATTTATGTAAAATCGGACGAATATGTATATGTGGGAGCTATATCTAAATCTTAACCGATTTTTCCGAAACTTACCACATACCATTATAGACTAAATTCAGAACGCTATGTCCGATTTGGTGCAAATCGAAAGTTATTTAGGGACTTAGGTGATCATTTACACAAAATCGGACGAAAATATATATGGGAGCTATATCTATATCTGAACCGATTTTCACGAAACTTAACACTCATCATTCTAGACCTAATTCATTACGCTATGCCAAATTTCGTGCATATCGTAAGATATGTATTGACTTTGTTGCACCATTTACATTAAATCGAACGAAAATATATATGGGAGCTATATTGAAATCTGAACCGATTTTCACGAAACTTAACACTGCTCATTCTAGATTCATTTCAGTACGCTATGCCAAATTCCGTGCAAATCGAAGGATATAATGGGACTTTGGTGCACTATTTCCCTAAAATCGGCGAAAAAATATATGGGAGCTATATCTAAATTCATCTGCCATATTTCATCCAATTCCAATCAAAAAAGCGACCTGTACTTTGTTTACAAGTACAAAAGGAGCCATGTGTCTATCTCGTTTCATTTTGCCTATTATTGTGCATATGGCACAAAGACATAATATATACCACAGTGTGGTGAAGGGTATAAAAATCTCGAGAATCTATTCTATGTAAATTTCTCAAATCATCAAAACATCATAGGAGGAATATAAACACGTTAGCCCAATTAAAAATGCCTCTACTCTCCCAAAATCGTTGTTCGATTTAGAGATAATTTCCATTTTTGATCGTGAAGTTAGATATATATATATATATATATATATATATATATCAACAGGAACAAGGAAGCGGCATATATAATAGAATAAATCCCAACATGCAACTGATATCTAAATCGAAAAACGGTTTTGACTAACACAAGACTGGTAACCTTGACCTCCAATGATGTATTTCTACAAGACCTGAATCGAAGAGGGTTTATCGATTTTATATATTTCAACAGAAAAAGGAGATATTGTATGATCTTTCTTCCAATCCAGCGGCACAAAACGCAAATTGATATGATCCCTTCAGATGTAATGTCAGAGATGTTTCACTGTCTTGTTGCAACCGAATGTGGCCCAGAGCACGAGCTTTTATTTCAAATATAATAACATTGCATGAATATTCGGGGTCGCCATTGACAGCTATAATAAAAATTAATTTTTCAGGATGACAGGCCTTGATGAATATAGGGTGCACAAGGACACACCATAGATTGAAGTTCTGAATTATGGCATAAAAAACCATTTACCCTATGACTAAGGGTATACACATGTTGCTACCAAAAAATATTCGTAAATATTCGACTTTGTTGCACCATTTACATTAAATCGAACGAAAATATATATGGGAGCTATATTGAAATCTGAACCGATTTTCACGAAACTTAACACTGCTCATTCTAGATTCATTTCAGTACGCTATGCCAAATTTCGTGCAAATCGAAGGATATAATGGGACTTTGGTGCACTTTTTCCCTAAAATCGGCGAAAAAATATATGGGAGCTATATCTAAATTCATCTGCCATATTTCATCCAATTCCAATCAAAAAAGCGACCTGTACTTTGTTTACAAGTACAAAAGGAGCCATGTGTCTATCTCGTTTCATTTTGCCTATTATTGTGCATATGGCACAAAGACATAATACCCTATACCACAGTGTGGTGAAGGGTATAAAAATCTCGAGAATCTATTCTATGTAAATTTCTCAAATCATCAAAACATCATTCGAGGAATATAAACACGTTAGCCCAATTAAAAATGCCTCTACTCTCCCAAAATCGTTGTTCGATTTAGAGATAATTTCCATTTTTGATCGTGAAGTTAGATATATATATATATATATATCAACAGACGAACAGAGGAAGCGGCATTTATCTATAATAAAATAAATCCCAACATGCAAATTATCTCTATATCGAACAACGGTTTTGACTAACACAAGACTGGTAACCTTGACCTCCAATAATGTATTTCTACAAGACCCGAATCGAAGAGGGTTCATCGACTTTATATATTTCAACAGAAAAAGGAGATATTGTATGATCTTTCTTCCAATCCAGCGGCACAAAACGCAAATTGATATGATCCCTTCAGATGTAATGTCAGAGATGTTTCACTGTCTTGTTGCAACCGAATGTGGCCCAGAGCACGAGCTTTTATTTCAAATATTTAATAACATTGCATGAATATTCGGGGTCGCCATTGACAGCTGCGGCATAATAAAAATTAATTTTTCAGGATGACAGGCCTTGATGAATATAGGGTGCACAAGGACACACCATAGATTGAAGTTCTGAATTATGGCATAAAAAACCATTTACCCTATGACTAAGGGTATACACATGTTGCTACCAAAAAATATTCGTAATCGAAATATTGATTTAAGACCCCAAATGTTTTGAGCCAAATCCGTTTCAGACAATTTGGAAACGTATTCGTTAAAATCCTTTCGTTCATTTGTCTGATTGGCAAGTGCATACGAGAGCCCTCGAAGGGACTCACTAATTTCATACAGACATTCATATCGCAAAAATTGTTCTTTTGAACTATTGTTCTTTGAAAATATAGATTATCAGTCCACTCCTTATGTCAATTATTTATCTTAAAGTTATCGAAAGGAGCATGCGATTAAAACCAAATGTTTGCGATTATATTACCCAAGCCAGTATAGTGTTTGATGGTGGAACTTCAGACGGAGACACCTACACTGATTTCAGGCATGCCTCCTTAGGTACATTGTGAATTATAATTTATAACGCAATATCGGAATCAAATTTAGGTTGCCAACGTTATCCTTTATTCATTTACAATAAACAATGCCAACTTAACATGTCATGCCTGATATCCTAGTAGGGGGAGACACCTTTTATCGGATCCATCCTTCTGTTAAATCGAAAATCGAATAAAGGGAACGAAATACCCAATTTCATTTGCACATTTGCACAAGTCCGAATGGATTCCATCTGTCTTTTCCTTTTGGAACCTCTACAACAAAGGATCATTCTATTAAACCTGAATTTAATCGCAAGATGGGTCTAAGGGGCAACTTATTCTAGTACTTATTTGGAGCAATATATTTTGTACAACTTTCAGTTATATGTGCCCATAATGTCTAGTACCTACTTCAAAAACAGTAACAATTTGAAAAGTGTATTAAGTGCAAGTATAGTCTACATGGGTCCAAAACCTCTGGTACCTTTCCCACAAACTGTCTCAACGTTAAATATTTAAAAAATACAAAAAAATCCGTACCAACTCACAGATACCTTGGTTGAAAAATACGAGCTAATATTCAAAATACCGAAAATGCCACCTTTGTAGAGCAATTGGAAAATGACGAAATACATAAAATGGGAGGGAATTTAAAAATGCCGTTCCATTTTCTATATTTCTACCCAAACATGTGCAATTTTCTGCAATGATGATTTTCATGCAATAACCCGGTTAGTAAAATTGCATTCCCCTTGCCTTATTCTCCCCCCCCCCCCCCATTATCTTGGGGTTCGATTCTCGATTCGATTCTACTCTAATTCAAGAATGTCCCTACAAAATTTCAAGTGAAAATCTCAAGAACTCTTGAAGATATAGCCGATTTATTGTGTCAGCATCAAGTGACGGCTGAAGGGCTTCTCAAACTTTAAACGCGTTTTTCTCTTTTGCGAATGGCGGGCACGATAACTCAAAAACTAATAACCCAATTGATTCCAAATTTTTACACGTTTCTCTGTGAGTGTAAAGCTATCGTATGAACTAGGATAAAGCCAATCGGTGAAGATCTTCCTTATTTTTATACCATTCACCACACTGTGGTACAGGGTATTATGTCTTTGTGCATATGTTTGTAACAGGCAAAAGGAAACGAGATAGACACATGGTTCCTTTTGAGAATATGCATAGAATCACTTTCTAAGTCGATTTATGCATGTCCGTCCGTCTGTCCGTCTGTAGATGTTAAATTGTAAACAAAGTACAGGTCGCATTTATGATCCGATTTGGATGAAATTTGGCACAAGTCACTTATTTGGCCTAAGGACGAACACTATTGAAATTGGGAAAAATCGGTTCAGATTTAGATATAGCTCCCATATATATTTTCGTCCGATTTAAGGTAAATGGGGCACCAAAGTCCCTCTATATCTCTCGATTGGCACGAAATTTGGCACAGAGAATTAGGTCCAGAATGATTTGTGCCAAGTTTCGAGAAAATCGGTTGCGATTTAGATATAGCTCCCATATATAGCTCCCATATATATTTTCGTCCGATTTAAGGTAAATGGGGCACCAAAGTCCCTCTATCCCTCCCTCTATAAAATCGGTTGAGATTTAGATATAGCTCCCATATATAGCTCCCATATATATTTTCGTCCGATTTAAGGTAAATGGGGCACCAAAGTCCCTCTATATCTCTCGATTGGCACGAAATTTGGCACAGAGAATTAGGTCCAGAATGATTTGTGCCAAGTTTCGAGAAAATCGGTCGAGATTTAGATATAGCTCCCATATATAGTTTCGTTCGATTTAAGGTAAACGGTGCACCAAAGTCCTTATATATCATTCGATTTGCACGAAACTTGACATAGAGTACTGATTTAGGTCCAGAATGATGTGTGCTAAGTTTCGTGAAAATCAGTCCAGCTTTAGATATAGCTCCCATATATATTTTCGTCCGATTTAAGGTAAATCGGTCTCCAAAGTCCCTATATATCATTCGATTTGCACGAAGTTTGGCATAAAGTACTGAATTAGGTCAAGAATGACGTGTGCCAAGATTCGAGGAAATCGGTTCAGATGTATATATATCTCCCATATATAGTTTCGTTCGATTTAAGGTAAATGGTGCACCAAAGTCCTTATATATCTTTCGATTTGCACGAAGGTTGCCATAGAGTACTGAATAGGTTCCAGAATGATGAGTTAAAATCGGTTCGTATTTAGATATAGCTCCTATATATATTTTCGTCCGATTTAATGTAAATTGTGCACTAAAGAACCAAAGATTGGCCGACTCGCACACAATTTTGTGCAATGTACCGAAGTTACTATAACCTTTCGTGTGTCAAGTTTTCTTGAAATTGGTTCAGACTATTTATGTTGATTGTAAACCAAATAATCAATGGGTGCTTGATTGATATTACATTTTAACCAGTGAAGCATAAACAGTGAAGCTTGCTTAAAGTCTATTTACAAAGTATGGAATAGATTGCAGAATGGCATGTGTAAGGATTGATGTTAGTTTTATATAAAGATCGCATTTTTAAGTTCGTTCAATTTCATGTCAATGTTCCTTCAAAAAGACGGAAGGTTTTTGGTCAAAAATCGGCGATTTTCCAAAAATATTTTTTCAAAGGTTCGTCATTTTGTTAATTTTTGAGCGAAGTCAATAATCTTAGTTAATACGAGAGCCAGACATGTACTCTTTCTAACACCGTTGGAATTTTCGAATTCCGATGTTCCAGTGAGGAGTTATCATGCCCGCCATCAAAAATAAGGACTTTTCTTTAATTACAAAAAACAACTACAAAACAATAAGAAAATTTTTTTGTAATTTTTTTTCTTCTCTTTTAAATCTTCAAAAACATATGTGCAAAGTTACAAACCTTAACAAGCATTGGTATTGATTTACCAGCCTATTGAAAATCTTGAAAAATTAAAATCGAGAATGGGTGGGGTTCCCTTAAAAAATATGGACGTTTGGACCGAAATTCAGTAGTACTTTTCCCGCAATATTTTATTACCATTATTATTCAAATACATCCATAATATTATATTCATTAAAAATGCATATATAAAATTATGTGAAATTTTTTTATTTAAAACTTTTTAATATATAAATATCAAAAATTAATCTACAAAAAATGCCTTTCCAAGCACTCTTTTTCACTGATTCCTCAAACCACCAATTACACACACAAATAACATCATCCTCTCATAAACTATATCTTATCATTTTCACAAAATCCTCTGTTCTCTGACCTTAAATCCTTACCACCATTTTGTAATTATAAATAATTTATGTTGCAGCATTGAAAAATAAAATACAATTTTAAATTGTATTTTTTGTGGGTCCCCTGCAGGCATGAAACTATGCTTAATAGAGTTTATTTTGTATTTTATTCCTAAAAAAAGGGCTAGCCAACATTTTGGTTAATCATTTAATACCATTATTTAAATGGCCAACAAACTGGGGACACCAAGAAATGGGACCAATTTAAAAATGGCCACCATGAAATTAAGTCCTAACAAAAAAAGTAAAAGTAAATCTATCGAAACATAAGCAAATATGCGATACGGCGACCTCAATTTGCAGTCAGTCTATGGGAAGGAGAGAGAAGAGGAGGACCAAAAACCCCGAAAGCTTAACTCAAAAGTTAAAAGGTCATCGAAAATTTGTGACTCATTAAAACTAAATTCAAATCCAATTTTTTCACTCTCTCTCTCACTCTTTGAAATCATTTACATTTTCTGTTGATAACAACATTTTATTTTTTGTGTTCTGCCTTCTGCTGCCGTTTCTATGATGTAGACTGTTTGTTGATGCTACGTGCAGGTTGGCCTGTTCACTTTTTGGTGTATTTTTTTCCTTGGGTTTCATGGTAAGCTTCAAAATTATGCGTTTGTTGTTGATTGTGTTCAGTTAATTTGCATAAAAATGTCAACCAGCTAAAAACTGAACTTTGTTAGCTTTTAAACTGAAAACGACAACTGAGTTCTTGTTATTGGCACCGACCTTTTCCCCTTGACTTTATTTGGGGCCATGTTACATTGGTGTGCACCCGCATATCAAGGAAGGGAGACAAAAATCGTAATGCAAATAATTATAACTAATCAAAATTAAAACTTTGTGGAAAATAAAAATCTACTAAAAAGCCGCCCTCTCTTTACAGCTCATAATGTGGAAATAAAGGGTAAACTAAAAGTTTTAGATTTTCGATATGGGGTACAAAGTGAGATTTGAAAATATGTTTGGATTCACCGAAGTGAGAAAGAACAGATAAGAAAAGTCATCGGGGCACTGACATAGGTGTAATTAAAAATTGTCCTCCACGATTTTGGTTATTCCTCTAAGAAAATAAAATACAAACCTACAGATACTGGCTGGAAATTAGCCCCTAGATCTTCAGCACTCCAAAAAAGGAGTGATGAAGGTCTAAACATGGGCCTATATTGAACATTTTTTTTAAATAACAATTGATTTCGAAAAGAAGAGGAAGTATATTTTGAGATTTATTAACGAAATTACAAATATCATGTAGATTCCGACTTATGTTGGAGGATATTATAACGCTTATTTGTTAGCCCATAAATTTAAATATCATCTCCTGCATATTTAAGTACCATCCACATAAATGTAATATAACCTTTCTCTGAATTCGTTGTTTCGAAAAATATGTTATTGCTAGTTTTTGATTTCAAATATTAAATTCGCCCTTTCCCAGAATTTAACAAACGTTGTCATCATCATCGAATATGTCCTCCATGCTGCGTTCAATTTCGCCCTTTGGCATTGATTGTTAAAATGAAAGTTATTAAAAATGGTTTTAGCTTAAAAATTATGTATCGCGAATATTTCGCAATTGTGGGACGTTGAAAGTACTGACAAGGTTATATAGGTATATATTTCCAGTGAAGTTCATGAATAACACATATCGTTCAGCTAAAAAAATAATGCTGATGCAGTACATATGCCACATACGGAGTAGTGATATCTTCTGCGAAATTTGTTCAAAGAACTATAATCAACAAATTGAACAAAAGAGCTATAGGCGCAAATATTTTAAAAGTTCCACAGAACTATTAGCATCGATTGTTTAGAGGACCTAGAAATATAATTGCACATATTTTAAATTCCAGAAACAGCAGAGCTATAACCGTGGATTTTTAAATATTGATTTTTCAAGGACCAACGATTTTTAAGCTTGGATTTTTAAATAACATTTTTCAAGAGCCAACAAAGCTATAATCTTGTATTCGTTTAAAAGTTGTTTTAAAGGACCAACACATCAGTAACAAATAATATTTTTCAGGGACTAACAGAGCAATAACAAATAATATTTTTCCAGAACCTGCAGAGCAACAAGCAAGGAATAAAAAATAAGAATAAATAATATTTTTCAAGAACCAACAGGGCTATAAGTGTTGATAATTTATATAGAATTTTTTCTAGGAACCGTCAGAGCTATACGAGTGGATTTATTAAGTAATATTTTTCAAGGTCTAACATGGATTTTTTAAATAATATTTTTAAAAGACCAACAGTACTATTATCGTGAATTATTTTAAATAAAACTTTTCAGGGCCAACAGAGCTATAAGCTAGGATTTGTTAAATAATATTATGCAAGAACCAACAGGGCTATAGGTGTTGATATTTTATATAAAATTTTTCTCAAGAACCGTCAGAGCTATACGAGTGGATTTATTAAATCATTTTTCCGATATTATCGACATTTTCGAAGAAAACCTAGTAAGGAAAGCAGTACGGTCGGAATGGGCCAACTATATGATACCCTTCACCACTTTGGGTATATTGTACATATGGGAAATTACAAAATTCTTTTAAAATTCCATAAAAAAATATTGAATTTTTTTTTTGCGAGCACATTCATGATTTTTGGTACATAGGTTAAGAAAAATATGCTGATTCGGAATATGTAGGCGTTCACAAATTCGGATGCTGCGCACAAAAGTTATAGCGGTTTTAAATCTTGTATTTCAAATATAAATTAAATTAATTCCTATTTGTTGTAATTCGCGAATTTCTTCACAAATATTTAAACACATTTGTTTTCTTTGCATACTTGTCAAATCACATTGAATTTAGGTTAAATTGTCGCGAAAAACAAATAGAAGCATGAAGATATCTGAAAATAAAATAAATAAATTTTTTAATTAAATCGAAATGTTTTTTGAAAAACGGAATACCGTTTTGCCTTAATCTTCTAAAATATGCGACGCTTTTTTCTTCAAATTTTTTAGATGATTGTTAAATATCGGTATATTCATCTGATAACAGTTTCGACTGTAAAAATGACTAAATATATTGCAGTTACAATACATACAAATTACCAATATTTAAAAGCATGCAATTCGCGTATTAGTTGAAATCAGTTGATGCGCATGCAGTTTTCGTATAAACCGAATCCAAAACTTATATAATTATGCATTTTTCGATGTTTAATTTAGCGGTCAAAGTGTGCCGCTCGATGCACTTTACTATGCAAAAACCTGGCAAAATGGCTAAAAATCACGCAACGTGCATACGATTTGTATGCGCATCCGATTTCAGTAATCTCCTATGAAAATACACAAAAGGTCACCTATATTAAAAGGATCGGTTAAGAACCGCGGATGTGCCTCCACAATCGATTTTGGATAAAATACGCATATGATTCGCGTATCGATATATTTTTGACCTATTTTCACACAGATTCGCGAATATGATAACACAATGATGAATGTATGTAAAATCAATTAGAAGAAAAACGCGATGATATACGCGAATTGGTCAAAATAAGTTATTGCAGTTTTTCCCACATTCAAGGTACTTATATCCGCTGTTTTATTGGGCGGAATTGAACATGGATGGGCTCATTAGATCCGGAACGTAAAAAAACTAAAATCACGCGGGGTGTTTTTTTATAAAAATTTACGCACCAAATTTTCGTCTTTGGAATCCAATTCGAAAGAAGCTGCGGTGAGCACATTCATGAGATATACACTAAACGAAGCAAAATCACGAGTTCTACAATCCCATAATTAGTTTAGTCCATTATCTGGATGCGCATCCTAATTATAAGAAAAATTCAAAAAACACCGAAAATCCAGCTTCAAAATGTCAACATCCTTTTTGGGTGGATGCAGTGATTATATCAAAAAATCATACATTAGAATCATATTGTCCATGGGGTATTCTGCAACTTAGTCACTGATCACATGTGCGTGCGATGTGTAGTTTAGCCACAAATCAGGAACGAACACAAAAAAACTCGTTGGTTTCAACACATTTTCACCCATTTTTTTACATTACCACCATCACAGCTTCCACCAAACTTATTATTTATTACCAATATTTTAAGATTTTGACAAGAACACTACATTTTATAGAAATGAATTTGAATTATATGCAATATGTTCATATTTCGCGAGTTATAACCTTGCAAACCTCAGCTTCAAGGAATTTAAAACAATTGCATGTCAATGTTCCCTCGAAGGGACATACTGTTGTCTTTCTGCAACCTATGATAAATTTAATTTCATTGCGTACCATGGGACAAATTTATGGAAAACGATTTATAGCAAAATTGATACACGTACGCCGCACCTTTAATATTTTAATTTCAATCAGACATTCGTTCGAAATACATATAAAAACTATAACGTCATTCAAGTCTCAAGTTTGGTGCACTATTTAGGAAAATCGGACGAATATATATATGTATATGTGGTAGCTAAAATATATACAGATTCTTACGAAAATTAACACACATAGCATCATTCTGTACGCTATGCCAAATTTAGTGCAAATCCGAGGATATAAAGGGACTTTGGTACACCATTTATACAAAATCGGATGCAAATATATATGGGAGCTATATCAAAAACTAAACCGATTTTCACGAAATTTAACACACATCTTTCTAGACTTAATTCAAATCGCTATGTCAAATTTCGTGCAAATCGAAAGTTAGTTAGTTTGGTGCACCATTTACATAAAATCGGACGAAAATATATATGGGAGCTATATCTAAATCTGAAACTCATCACTTATCATTCTGTACTCAGTTCAGTACCCTATGCCAAATTTCGTGCAAATCGAAGGATA
Source organism: Musca vetustissima (assembly GCF_032173495.1). Taxonomy (NCBI): domain Eukaryota; kingdom Metazoa; phylum Arthropoda; class Insecta; order Diptera; family Muscidae; genus Musca; species Musca vetustissima. Next base: position 118,862 of record NW_026873265.1, read on the forward strand.
TATAGGGACTTTTGTGCACTATTTACATAAAATCGGACAAAAATATATATGGGAGCTATATCTAAATCTGAACCGATTTTTACGAAATTTATCACAATTTAACACGTTCTAGACTTAATTCAGTACGCTATGCCAAATTTCGTGCAAATCGAAGGATATATAGGGACTTTGGGCACCATTTACATAAAATTGGACGAAAATAAGTATGGAAGCTATATCTAAATCTGAACCGATTTTCACGAAACTTAACACACATCACCCTAGACTTAATTTAGTACGCTATGTCAAATTTCGTGGTAATCGAAAGATATATAGGTTCATTGGTGCCAAATTTCATCCAATGCGGATCAAAAATGCGACCTGTACTTTGTTTACAATTTAACATTGACAGACAGACGGGCGGGCGGACGGACATGCATAAATCGACTGAAAAAGTGATTCTATGCATATTGTCAAAAGGAACCATGTGTCTATCTCGTTTCCTTTTGCCTGTTACAAACATATGCCCAACGACATAATACCCTGTACCACAATGTGGTGAAGGGAATAATAATGGATTTTATTAACATGAAATGAAATAAACATCAATTTAAAGATTATCATTAAATATTTTGTATTTAAAAATCATAAATTTGATCAATTTTTACTTTTTTCTGGAAGAATCATAATCAGCGTTCTCGAAACCCTTATATGTGACATTTATTTATATCACGAAATCACTGCTCGAATAATGGCAAAAAATGAGCTTAGAAAACCCTGTATTTCCATCAAATCCTGGGATAACCTAGTGTATAATCGAATGGACACATTTTGCATTCTCTAACATGTTCTTCATAAATTGTATCTGGTATTTTTGCAGTTGATGCTTCAAATTTAAATTTATTTTATTTGATACCGTTAAAAATCGATTGAGCATTATTGCTTGACATCGTACATCGTACATCACTGAAGGTCAAAATGAAAAAAAAAAAAAACATCCTACGGAAATACCAAACAACAATTTCTTAAATTGAAAAAGCATGATATGAAATCGGAAAAAATAACCCAGAACGAATCAACTAAGTAACATAACAACATTGCGTGGAATAAAAAAACACCACTCGGTTGTATGACAATATGGGGAATGCTGTTTACTTGGTATTTCATGAGTGTTGTCGAGGACACAACAGCCAACACAAAAATAGTTAATCCTTGCTTCCAATTTGACATTAAATATGGTTGAAATTTGTTCTGACATCTAAATTCCACTTTAGTGGCATTCACATTGAAATGAACAAATGAAATGTTTATACCACTCCGAACAGCAAGTGCTACAACGAAGGGTACCGCTATGCTCGAGTTCCAAAACAAACACACACACACACAGACAATTCAAAACAAACACCAAAATCATCATCCTCGTCATCATATTCTTGTTGGAATTTTTATTTTGTTCAGTCTTTGGCGAAAAAAACTAATCTCATTGGTTTGTTGGTTTTGGTTGGTTGGCTTGGTTGGTTGTACAATTCCATTCATTGATTCAATAGCGGTACTGTGTAGTGTTTGATGGTTCTTTGGCTGGTTGGTTGGTTACTGGTTGGATTGGGGCCTTGTTACATGCACAAGTATCATCGTCGTTGTCATCATCTTCATCTGCAGCCAAGTCGCTAGCTGCTTGCCACTTTGCTGTTGTGTTTATTTGTGGCAATAAATTCATATCTCTGAACGGATTTATTTATCACACATTCCTTTAATGTTTTGCGTTTGCTTTATTAGAGTAAACACCGAAATATACTGAAGAAGAGCAGTCATCGTCATCGTAACATCCGCTACTATTTCTACGGTTTTTTTTTTGCTTGGTTTGATTGCCTTTAACGTTCACTTACTAACTAACCTTGGTTGGAGGGTTGGTTAACTGCTTGGTTGGTTAAATGATCCTTGGTCGCCCACCTCCCAGCTCCCTACCATTACGTTGCTACCTCTATCATCTGCGATGCCAGTTAATTTCCGCACTGACAATATACTGTCTATATATTGCTACAGTTGTAATGTTATTGTTGTTGCTGCTGCCGCTTCTTCTTCTACGAAATTGAGCATCCTTCTAATTCCTAAAATTATTAAGCTTCCGTATTTTATAGGTTCTCTGTGGCCGTCTTTAAATGTAATTATTTCTCTTCTATGCTCAACCAAAAGAGGATTTATTAAATCAAGTTAATCAACTCGAATGCGTCGTGTGTACATGGATGGAGCTGTTGTAGAGCATTGAGGCAAGGACGATTTTTATATCTAAATATGTAATACTGTGTGTCATGGAGCTTAACCGAAGTTTCACGCGGTGCGTCTTTTTGAAAATAATAAATATTCCTTAAAGAGGGATTTAATTGGCATAATTTAGTAAATCGAAATGCGTTAAGAAGATGCTGAGTTGGCAGGAAATGTTAAAAATAAATTTTGTATTGAAAACTTTGGCGACAGAAAGAAAATCAGGTTATAAATAGCTGTGGGAATATTTATTTTGGGAATTTCCGTCTTCCTACGATTAGTGGTCGAAGATTTTAAAATATTCACATGAAAATGATCACAGTTCATTATACAAAATCTAGTATAGTGGGCTATAAACGAACTAGGTTAGTCATATGTAGGAGAGTAGGTAATAGGAGCTTTGGACGTATTGTCTCCATCTTTGGAATTTATTTAGTTTTGGTAAAAATATTACGATGTGCAATGTTTGGATCAAAGCGGACACACCATCAGCTAGATATTGAATTTAAAACGTTTTAAATTGTTTACACCATTTTTGGGTTTTACTAGAAGGAATGGTCTGATTGTATCCATCTGATTGTATATATCTAAATCTGAAGGAGAAATAATTAAAAATATTACATGAATTATACTTGAAAGGCATAATATTCAAAAATCTAAGTTGAGCCCGGCTGGTATTTGAACCCTGGTTTCTATGGCATCCCTCAAACGTTGTGCGGCGCCTTAGCGTCCAAGTTGAAGAAGAAAAAATATTGTAGGTTGTATGGAAAATTCAGTCACGCCAAGAAAATTGTGCTATGAAAAGTAATGTTCTGGGGTGATGACAAATGTCGAACCTTGATACATTTGAACATTTTGACACTTTGTGGTGGACCGAGGGACTCAAGTTTGGATCTAATAGAACCTTCGATTCGTTTGAAAGTAATTTAAAATGTTTATACTTTTTTAGAAATCCGGTTTGGTTCTAATCGGTCACACGATTTTTTTGTTGACCCCTTTTGGAGGATGTTTGATGCCGCACTGTTCAAAATTTAATCTCAATCAGACACTCGTTCGTAATATATATGGAAGCTATGTCTACATCTGCATCAATTAAGAAACAAACATTTATTAGATATGTTGTGCTAAACTTCTTGTGAATCGGAAAAATATTAGATGTTTGGTATACCATTTACCTAAAACCGAAACATGCAAGACATTGATTTATATTAACTTCAGTACATTGTACCAAATTCTGTACCAATCGAACAAACTTTGGGTCTTTAGTGCACAATTTACATAATATCGAATGAAAATATATATGGTAGCTATATCTAAATCTGAACCGATTTTTACGAAACTTCTCTTACATCATTCGAGACTTAATTCAGTACGTTATGCTTAATTTCGTGCAAATCGAAAGAAAGGTTGGTACATAGGTGCACCATTTAGATAAAATCGCAAGATAATATATGTGGGAGCTATATCTATATCTGAACCGATTTTCACGAAACTCAGCACACATCATTCTAGACCAAATTAAGTACGCTGAGCCAAAATTCGTGCAAATCAAAAGATTTGCAGGGGCTTTGGTGCACCATTTGCCTAAAATCGGGCGAAACTATATATGGGAGCTATATCTAAATCTGAACAATTTTTTATGAAACTTCTTATATATCATTCTAGACTTAAATTAGTACGTTATGCCAAATTTCGTGCAAATCGAGGGATAGCTAGGGACTTTGGTGCACTATTTACATTAAATCGGACGAAAATATATGTGGGAGCTATATCTAAATCTGAACCGATTTCACGAAACTTAACACACAACATTTTAGACTCAATATAGTACACTGTGCCAAATTTCGTGCAAATTGAAGGAAACAAAAGGTGTTTAGTGCTCCATTAAAACAAAATCGGACGAAAATATATATGAGAGCTATATCTAAATCTGAAGCGATTATCACGAAACTTAACATATATCATTCTAGACTCATTTAAGTACGTCGTGCCAAATTTCGTACAAATCGAAGTAAACAGAGGGACTTTGGTGCACCATTTACATTAAATCAGACGAAATGTGTGAGCTATATCTAAATCGGAACCGATTTTTACGAAACTTAACACATATATTTCGAGACTTAATTCAGTACACTATGCCAAATTTCGTGCAAATCGAAGGTAACAAAGGCACTTTGCGTACTATTTACATTAAATCGGATGAAAATATATATGGGGGCTATATCTAAATCTGAACCGATTTTCACGAAACTTAACATACATCATTCTAGACTAATTTAACTACGCCGTGCCAAATTTCGTGCAAATTGATCTTCGAAGATATATTTGAAAAAATACATTCCAGTATTGGTATGTTTCCAATATAACGACACCTTCCAATTTATTACATTAGATGTTGGATCCACTTTTCGAGCTAGCTCCATTTTTCGTAGGTTTCTCCTTTATGTATTTTTTAAAATCCATGCCATATTTATCAATTTACTATGAGGGTATTGCCTTTTTAGTTATTTACGGGATATATACACGAAACTTCTGGAAATCCCCTCCTTTGTATTGTGTGCGGTATCACGTTGAAAAAAATATTTCACAAGAAATTTATGACTTCTTGTAATTTTATGCTTTAGGCATAGCTATTTATAAATAATCTGGATTAGTATAATATTTAAACAATAAACAAATTTGGTTAATAATGAAACAATTTAATAAGTTATGTATCCAATATCAATTAATTGCTAATAATATTATACTGAAATATGACTTGAAGTATTAAATAAAAAAATTAAGAGATTTTCCACTTCTCACTGTGGGCTCCAGCATACAAACGAATTGGCTGGAATTTAGTTTTTTCGGAACTTAACCTAAAATAAACAATTCCAAATATTATGTACCTAAAAACTGTTTGGAATTGCCTAAATTTTCTATTACATTTAATCACAACTTACCGCGTTGATGTTCGGAATACATTCAAAATTCATTTAATGATTATTCTAAAATATTTCTATAATACCTGTTGTGAAGGATGGACGTAGAATCCTAAGAGAACATTTAGCAATTTCCAAATGCATTTTCTGTCCCTTTCGACTTTGTTGCTTATCTCGCCGTTTTCAAAAATAATTCTATTTTTCAATGGTCATACTGAATGTCAGCATGTCAGAATATTGTATTATCCACTTGAAACACTTTAATCCCTGTCTATTATTTAAAAAAAGCATTAAACCAGTACCGATTTAATTAAATTCAATATTCATTTTAAAATCTGCAGGTGGCCATCAGATTTTTTGTACTTAATAGAACCCACATAATTAAGGCAATCAATGAACGCCATAGCTATGCTTGAGGTTATTTCAAATAGTATTTATTGCTAAATTACCCTGACTTTGACAGACAACGACGGACGACAAGTCCTCCTCCGTTCCCCTCACTCACAATTTTATTAATCATTTAGCTAATGTTTTCTGCCAATATCACTAGCAAATGGTTAATCCTGCAAAAAGCCAACAACTCATGGCATTAGAATGACTAATGAAGTGTTGTTATCCTTAATTGTAGTTGAGAACTTTAAAAAGTTCAAAAACTTTGGCCACAAGTAAAAAATCCCCATTTCATAAATTTCGAAGAGTCATCGTGAGCTCGCTGTAAACATTTAAATATTAAATTTTACAAGAAATTAATTTTTCTTCTTCTTCTTCAACTAGTGACCAAAATGTTTTACAGTACAATAACCACTTAAAAGTTTGTTAAAAGGCAACCACAGCAACAATAACAACAACAGCGGTGGTGGCAGCAGCATTTCGTACCGGTAAACCATCTTAAAAGGACCATCATGGAGGTCTTTACTCCCCAGGACCACCTAGTGTTCATTGTACGATTACACCGTTTAACCCGAAAAATGTAAAGTGTTACTTTCTGTTGTCCTTGCTCCTGCTGTGCTATGTAACCATGGCTGTTTTGTAGAAAACCACGTCAAGTGTGACAAACAGGGCGGTATTACTTTTTTTACTTCGTAGGAAGTAAACATCGAAGGCGGAAAATACCTGCTGAAGCCCAAGCGAAATATTCATGAATGCGTAAAAATATTCGCATAATCACTGAGAACAACAACACTCGAAAAAAGTTGTAGTATTAACACCAACAACCACAAAAAAGTAATACCGTAACAATCTTAGTGTTTTTTTTTTTTTTTTTTTGTTGCCGCTGTTATTATTTTCATACCTGTGTAATTTATAAGCAAAGTAAGCATGACATTGTCATTTTCACTGTCTAACGGTGGTGATTTTAGCATGAACCTTAAATACCGATTCAATTTTTAACGCATGAAATAATTTTTTGGTAAAAAATATTTTTAAAACTATTCAGAAATTATAAATAGCAGATATTTTGTGAGTTGGAGGGTAGTCTATTTTTCAAGAGCATTATGTAATGGTACAAGATCTTTTTTGAATTTCGATTTAATTAAAATAATTGAAATTTTGCAAAGTGCACTTATGTTAGTATATTTTTATACAAATGGTACATCAAAGAACCCAAGTCTGTTCTTCACCACACTGCATAGAATCACTTTCTGAGTCCATTTATGCAGTACAGGTCGGATTTAGGATCCGAATTGGATGAATTTTGGCACAGCTCATTTACTTGGCTCAAGGACGAATCCTATTTAAATTGGGAACTGGGTTCAGATATATATATATATATATATTCGTCCGATTTAATGAAAATTCCCTCGCACCAAGGCCCCTACATTCCTTCCTATTTGCGCGAAATTTGGCATAACGCAATTATGCCAATGATGTGTGTTTAATCTCGTGAAAATAGGTTCAGATTAAAATGTAATTCCCATGTATGTTCTGTCCTCATTTGCGCCAAATTTGTCATAGCATATTTAATTGAGTCCAGAATGATGATAGTAATAAATCCAATTTTTGTCCGATTTTATATAAGTGGTGCACCAAAGTCAGTATATATCATACGATTTGCTCGAAGTTTTGGAATAGTGTAATGAATTTGGTCTACAATAATGTTTGTGATGTGAAAATCCGTTCGAATAGCTCCCATATATCTATGTTCTGTCTACAGGAGCATGTATGTACAGATAGTGGCGAAGGGTATCATATGGTCGAAGCCGTTGGACTTTTCTTTTCTTTTATAAATAATATGACACGTGGCAGATAGAAAAACATCGTCTAAGAATTTTTATAGTAAGACCAATTCGTAGAGATGGTATTTACCGGATATTTACCGCGTAAATACCCAAGGGGTGGGTAAATACCACGTAAAGACCCATTTGCGGGTATTTATTTGGATATTTACTATATTGAATCCGCAATACAACATCTTACACCCTATTTTCGGGGTTCTGTTATTAAATCCATTTACAGCCTGTTTTTGTAAAATTCTAAACGAACGAATTCGAGTGACTTACGACCAAACCTTTGTTTATGTTAACAAATATTTTTTGATTCAAAACAAAAATAAATGGCATATTTTTCAAAACCAAGGAGTTTGCGATACTTTAAAGACTTGGGTAAATACCCGAGTATTTACCCAAAACATGGGTATAAACTCATTAACTGCGGAACCACTTGACATAGCCGGCCAACATTTTGCTTACATGTTTTTAATGTCAACGCAACTATAGATATCTAAAATGGGGTCCGTGGATCCAAGTATTGATGTAACCCCCCTATTACCGTAGCTCCCGATGTAAGGTATTTTTTGTCTATTAGGCACATTTTACATCTAAATGGGCTGCAATTTGGCACAGAGTATTCTCTTTGGGTACCAAATGTCTATGCAAAAATGTATGTATGTAGGTCCATGTTTACTGGTAGCCCTCATACAAAGGTACCACTAGTTTGAGTATTTACCCAAAAAATGGGTATAAACTCATTAACTGCCGAACAACTTGACATAGGCGGCCAAAATTTTGCTTACATGTTGTTAATGTCAAAATCCAAAACTTTGTACATCGTAATAGTTCTACCAAAATTAGTCCATGTTCGAAGATGGGTCACATCGGTCCACTCCTTCTGGTACATCCCCCCAAAATGCTAAAATTTTTCAATATTTATAATGGATTGGAGATTGCGTTTTGAACCAAACTACTATCTTTACGAAACCTAGATCAATTACGAAAATGGGATAAATTGGTCCACCCCATCTGGTACCTCCCGTACAGAGGGTCATTATTTTCAATATTTAAAAATCCAATAATAAGCGTACATTTACCAAGCCTAGATTAAAACCGAAAATTTAAACAATATACAGGGAATGGAATGTCCTATTTGATACAAACTTTGCAAATCATAGTTAAATTATCGGGTGCCCTATTTTGAAAAATTAGACACTCCGCCATAACGTGGAGTGCGTATTAAATTTGTCATTCCGTTTGCAACACCTCCACATATTCACCGGAGATCCCACAACTTATATCTATTCTTGATCAGAATAAAATTATATGTATGTTGACAACACGATACAACACGCCATATTTAGGATAGAACTTCGAAATTTCGAACATAAATTGTTACTACTCCTATGATGTTTGATATTTAAAATGGGATATATCGGTGCTTGTTTTGGTATGACGGCACTTCTTACTATTCCGCATATGGGCATTTTTGGAAAGTCTTTAAACCGAATTGCTTGTAATTTTGTACGTTGAGCTCCCATTATTAATTGCATAGGTTCACTTTTTGCAGTAACAATTTCTGTATTTTTAAGGTCTTAACCACTAATTTCAATAGGTCTGTAAAATTTTTCTTACAAACAACATTTGGTATCCGTTCATTCGGTATTTTTTGCAAAATATTTTCAAATATCAATTTTTTCTGCTTTCATGTCAAAATTGTTCAAAATATTGATTTTTATTTTTCAAAATTTCTTCATGGTAATTTATTTTAATTTTTTGTCAAGTGTATACACACTTTAGTCATTGTCACGAACATTTTAAGATGACTGGCTTAACTTATCCATTGTAGCAGTCACACTCCTACCATCATAAGCAAACGACCGGGCAAAAAAGGCATGGCGGCATTTATGTTAAACACCAACAACAGCAACAACAACGGCGGCAACGCAATGACCTGTTAATGTTGCAAAATGTTTACAATTTTCCTAAATTTTCCAATGTTCTTCTACATCACTTGATTATGATTACAGAGAGCTTGAAACACCGAAAAGAGCAAAGGAGGCCAAAACTAAGACCCAAAAATAACAATAACAACGAGAAACAGACAACGATTTTGTGTTCTTAGTAAATGTCTATGAATATCCGGTTTCCGTTGTGAAAGAAGGACGTCGTACTTATTTAACTGGAAACTTTTGCTACTTATGTTTAAATGAAAATTAATGATTTATTGTAATTTTGTTGTTGTTGTATTAAGGAAATAAACTTTTCCAACAAACTAAACGAGTCGACGATGTCGAAAAAGGTACACACAATTTCCAGCTCATAATGATTTTGAAATTTTTAATTCTAAAGCCTTTCCTCTTGTGTACAAACAAAACAGTTTCTGTATTATTGCAATATAACATTGTTGTTAATGTCCGACTGCCTGACTGACTGTTCTTGGAAAATCTAATAAAATACCCACCTAATGAAACACATTTAAGTCATATAATTCGTATTTCTTATGTAAACAATAATTAAAGTTTTTATTTACTTTTTCGTAGAAAATATCGGACCCTTTTAATTGTCTTTCTGTGTTGTTTTCTGGGATAAAACAAGTTAAATGTAAAAATATTTGACAAATCAAATGATTGTCATGACAATTGAGTGTAAATTTGTTTGAAAAGTTCGTGAGTGTGAATGCTGAGAAATTTCCTTATTTAAAATTACGATTAAATTTCAATCGTACGTTAAATGAGGTTGTTAATGAAATATCTGAATTTCCGGGAAATATTAAATTGCTCAAATCGATCGAAAAAATAGCATTAGGTTTGTATTATTTCGGAGATGTTGGAATGGTGATATTTGTGAAAAATAATGTTGAGATTATTAAATACGATTTATAATTTTCGATAGAGATAGAGAATTCAGCATTTCCTTTAGAGAAAACGTCAGGAATCGGGACTTTTATAAGTGAGAAGTCCTTCTGATTGGAATCTCAAAATTCCAACGCAATTAGTAAGACTACATATGAGACTCTGGTATCAGCGTAACTAGGAAAATTATTTCTTGGAATACCACAAATTTTCGGCTAAAACTCAAGCTAGAAAATAAGGAAGATCTTCACCTATTGAATTTGTCGTAGTTCATAGGATTTGTGGAAACCGATAAAGGAGAGGATCCCTCTAAATGGGATCATATTTGAAACTTTTCTGTGTAGACTTTTTACCAAAATTTAAAAATTCAAACACTTTGGTTAAAAAGAAAACGTTTAGGATTATGAAAATAACTTAACTCTATCGAGACCTTTGTATGGACGTATTTTATAAAAGCATCGAGCTCAAAATCGTCATTTTATTTTTAATTTTAAAATATAACAGCATTTTTTGTAGATTCAAAATTATACCATGAGCAAAAAATAAGGAAGATCTTCATCGATTGAATTTGTCGTAGTTCATACGAATTTTTGAAACCAAGAAAGGGTGGGTCCCTCTAAATTGGATCATATTTTGAAATTTTTCTGTGTAGACTTTTTACCAACCAAGCACCCGAAATGTACAAATTCAAACACTTCGGTTAAAAGGAAAACGTTTAGGACCATGAAAATAGCTGTCTGTCTGACGGTCGAGACCTTTGTATGGACATATTGTCAGAACATTAAATTAAACTGGAGTCTTCGAAGAATATTTCCAAGCATTGTACACGGAATGAGATATATATTACCATGAACCGATTTAAACCAGAATCGGCTGATGTCATTTCAGTCTCAATTTTTGGGCTTATTTCATGTTTTATGAAAATTTAAAAATAAGCAATATAAAATGGAGAACGATTTATGAGAAAGTAGCAGAGCCATATAGTCGGACGGAGCCGACCCATATTAAATTAAATTATGAGTCAACAATCTATATTTCATACTGACAACTTTTAAGGATCATGTTCTTTGTACTTTTTCAAACAAAAGTAGACCCCCCTACATATTGACCGATTGTCATCGTCAAAATGTCTATACTTATTCATTGCCCACATCCTATTCCTCCTAGATTTCAAACTATAATGGACAGACGGACAGAGAACAATTCAGCTAGTGGACATGTGATGATCGCTAAACTAAAAATTGGATCTAGGACAAAAATTTCGTGGCATTATAAATTTTGGACCTTTGATCTGTAAAAAAATTAGTATTGATCGGACTGACAATACATGAAATCTGACGGATTTATGTCAGGGAAATATATTTATACCCTTCACCACATTGTGTTACACGGTATTAAGTCTTTGTGCATATGTTTGTAACAGGCAAAAGGAATCGAGATAGACCCATGGTTCCTTTTGAGAATATGCATAGAATCATTTTCTGAATTGGTTTACGAAGAAATTGGAGAAAATCGGTTCAGATTTAGATATAGCTCCCATATATAGTTTCGTCCGATTTTATGTGAATGATACACCAAACTCCCAATATTTGTCAGATTGGGACAAAATTCTGCACAGAGTACTGAATTAGGTGCAGACTGATGTCTGCGAAGTTTTGTTAAAATCGGTTCAGATTTAGAAATAGCTCCCATATGTAGTTTCGTCCGGTTTTTTTGTGAATGATACACCAAACTCCCAATATTTGTCTGATTGAGTAAAATTTTGCATAGCGAATGCTATTGAGAAAAAAATTATGCGCGATAAGGTTTGTTGAAATCGGTTCAGATTTTGATATAGGTCTTATGTAAATGGTGTTTATACGAAATTTGGCAGAGGGTATTAAATTGAATATAGTGATTACTCAATTAGGTCCATGCATTTATATATAGCTCCCATACATAATCTGACACGATTTCATACAAATGGTACATCAAAAATATAATTTCGCCCGATTTCATCTCAGTGGTCCTCCAAATATTCTATGGCAGGATATTGTAGATATTAACATGTCTTGCATGTACCCAAAGTGGTGAAGGGTATCATATAGTCGGCCCCGTTCGACTTTTTAACTTTCTGGTTTTTATACCCTTCACCACACTGTGGTACAGGGTATTATGTCTTTGTGCATATGTTTGTAACAGGCAAAAGGAAACGAGATAGACACATGGTTCCTTTTGAGAATATGCATAGAATTACTTTCTAAGTCGATTTATGCATGTCCGTCCGTCCGTCTGTCTTTCTGTCTGTCCATGTAAAATTGTAAACAAAGTACAGGTCGCATTTATGATCCGAATTGGATGAAATTTGGCATAGGTCACTTATTCGGCCCAAGGACGAACCCTATTGAAATTGGGAAAAATCGGTTCAGATTTAGAGATAGCTCCCATATATATATTTCACCGATTTAATGTAAACGGTCCCTATATATCTTTCGATTTGCACGAAATTTGGTACAGCCTAATCATTTAGGTCTAGAATGATGTCTGCCAAGTTTCGTGAAAATCGGTCCAGATTCTGAAATTAGTATAACCTAACCTGTGACAAGTTTGTTTGAAATCGCTCAATATTTGGATAGAGCTTCCATATATATTTTCGCCCGATTTCAAGCAATTTGGGCATCAAACTCCTCATGTTAGTCAGATTGACATCAAATTTTGCACAACTTACAAAATTGAGCATAGAATTACGTAGTTGCGTTTTCTAGAAGTGCAGACATAGCCCAACGGATGACCTATTTATATTTGTTTGAAGTCGATTGACATACTTTATGGATAGATCTAGGTAGATTCACATTTAGATAAATATCACATTTTTTCATCCAATTTTATGTTATAATCCTGTTTAATATACCCATAGTGGTGAAGGGTATCATATAGTCGGCGCCGTCCGACTTTACTACTTTCCTTACTGGTTTATTAATTTCTCTTTCGAGATGAGCTACATGATCGGAGTTTGCAATGAAAAGGAAAGCCAGAGAAAAACTACATTCCCGGCGGCTCATCAGCCATATTGGGCAATGTGGCTTTTACGTTACTTGATAAGTTGTATTTATGTCGAATATTGTTGCGAAATTGCATCTACGAATTAAATTCAACCGTGTCAAGTTTCGGACATTTGGCATCACAACAGAACATTCTATTTGAGAGCAGATTTTTCTTGTAGTGATGGACTCAGACTACAATATGTTTCTTCAATGGTATACAACTGCATATAGCTTGTCTTGTTCTGTTTAAGATACAGCTGATATAAAATATTATGCGAGGTGCGCCTAGGTTCTGCAAATCCCAATCTAAGGATATGGTAATTGTGGTTGAAACCCAACTCAGCCATTATTTTCGATTTCCTCTTTGGTCTATTATGGATAGATATTTGAGGGTTAATTGTTGCTGACCAATATGTTACCACATTGAGCTCCTGATGCTTTTATAAAATCTTCATTGAACAATGAAAAATGTGAAATCAAACTGGCGTAAAGATAAACCTTTAAAAAAATTCTTTTGTTTTTAACATTAAAATATAGCAGCAGTTTTTATAGATTCAAAATTATGCGATGAGAAAAAAGTACTTAAGAGTCTTATCGCATTTTAAATTCATATACGATCGACTACAACCTGCCGTCATTCAAATTTACGACGTACTTCTCTCCTTGAAAGTATTATTTAATGGTCTTTTCTGTCATCATACCTTGCCACCAACAGAACCGACGCACCATACCACACCGCACCGCATCATAAAATAAATGTTAATTTTAAATTCATATGTTAAAACAATATTTTACTTAATTTATTATTTTGTTTTATACATATCTTTCACGACGACAATCGCCTTTATTTTCTCTTTTAACAATTTTTACCTTATATGACGTTTTTATCTTTACGCTGTCAATGTGATTTTCTTCGTTTCCTTAATGTTGTTGGTGATGGGTTTTTTGTTCGCTTTTTTGTGCCTGTCATAAGGATAACGACATGTAAATTTGGTTTTTCTTTTCACATACACACATACATAAATGCTGGCACTCAATTATGTTTTTTATACACACGAATACACACACACCAAAACACACCTGTATATACGCATATGAACGTGAGCAGATGTGTCGGTGCTACGTGCTATTCTCCAGGTTGTACGCACGGGACATATACTCCGATATACTCTTGCACTTACTTATAACCCATCTAGCCATATGCTATATGTCAATATGTTCAGTTCCCTCTATTTTGGTAGGTATATTTTAACTATATATTCTACTTACCGACAACCTGCATTATTGCAACTGACTGGGCTGTGGAGAATAATGGCGCATCTGCAGTTACTTCACATGTAAAATTGCCCGATAAACCGAAGCCCACATTGCGTATTAACACTTGTGTCGCATTCGAGCTGGTGACCTGGCGAAAGATATGAAAATGAGAAAAAAAGAAAATGGAAAGAAAGAGTTTGAGTTAAAAAAAGTATAGCCAAGAAAAAAATGAGAGAATACATTTTTAAGGAGATAATGTTATTTATCGAGACAATGACATTAAGATACGTAAAAGATTGTCGTGTCAGAAATGGGCATAATTTTACTTAAGTTTTAAATTATTGCTGTTGTTTCCTGTTTTTAATGGATATAAGAAATATATTTTTTTTAATTTGACTTCATTTAAATATTACAATGTAGGCTAAAGTATTTTGAAAAAAAAAACCTCCTTAAGAAAAAGACCAAAGGCGGACGGTATGGGCTCTAAGATATCATACATCACTTTGGGTATATACGAAAGGTGCTCCTAAGAGACTTATTAAAACCTACATAACCTAAAGTTAGAAATTTGGTTCACAATTTGCATGAAACATGTGGACTATGTTGTATAGGGGGGTTATTTCTAAATCTGAACCGATTTCAACAAAACTTAATACATACAATTCTAGTCTCAATTTCACAAGGTATACTTGCATAAAATCGACGAATATATAAATGTGCACCATTTTTTAATAAAACTATATAAGAGGATTCTTCCTTGCCTGCTTTATTCTACCTTAGAGGTCTGGAATCAAACCCTTGGTTGTTGCCGTAGCCCTTATCGTTAACTTAGTCACAGAGGCAAAAATTGTATGCGGTTAAATCATAAGGTCTATGTGATCAACTCGTAGTTACCACGTTTCCAAAATGTGTAGCGGAAAAAAGCTAGGGTTCCGTAATTTGTTCGGTACGAACAAATAATAACAAATTATTAAAAATATCTCGATGGCTCAACTCACTCATCTTATCTACCAATCAAGCGTCCTTTTCACAAAAAAATAAAAATAGCTCCAATGACTATGTCAGCAGGTTTTTCCAATAGGCAGGTAATCAAATAAAACTCTTGAAGATACATCACTAACATGTCCCAACAGCTCGAGCTTTCCAAACAATTTAAATTTACGACTAAGTGCTTTCTTCCCATCAAAATACGATTATGTTTTAAGCATTGTAGAAACCCCTCATGACATTCAGATAATAAGAAACTAGTAACACCTTCGCTATGTTCGGAACTTTTTATGCCGTTCACCATGAAGTGGGTACTCAAAATATCTAAAACCGCCGGAGAAATGGAAATTTCAAACGGCAAACCCTAACCTTGGAAAATTGGACTATTACATTGAACCTACGGAAAATAACGAATGACTTTTGTAAGGGGGCTATGTAGAAACATACAGTTGCATTGAAATTGTCCAATGATGAAATTTTTTACGCACAAAGGTCTTGGCATACTAACAACTAGTAACCAGTAAGGAAGGTCGTAAAGTCGGGTAGGGCCGACTATACGACACCCTTCACCGTGTTGGGTATATTTTACGCATGTATCCAAACAATTTAATGTCAATGTTACTTGAACGAATTTGAATATGTGATCGTTATCTATAAATGAACCGACTAACATCAATCCATACACTTGATATTCTGCAACCTATGTTAAATCTCATTTAATTCGTTTGCGTACAATTGGGCAAATTTATGTAAGTCGATATAGAGCACTTGATTCACAATATTCGGCATGACGCACTGTTCAAAAATTAATCTATATCAGACACCCGTTCGAAATATATCTGTAACGTCATTCTAGTCTCAATTTGATAAGTTGTGCAAAATTTCGAGTCAATCGGACAAATTTTAGAAGTTTAGTGCACAATTTATCTAAAATCGGACGAAATATATATGTAGAAGCTACATCTAAATCTGAACCGATTTCAACGAGACTTGCCAGAGATGCATTTATATTAACTTAAGTTCATTGCGCAAAATTTTGTCACAATCACACAAAACTTGGGACTTCTCCATTGGCACCATTTCCATTAAATCAGAGAAAAATATATGTGGGAGCTAAATCTAAAACTTAACCGATTTTCAGGAAACTTAACCGATTTTCAGGAAACTTAACACGCATCATTCGAGACGCAATACAGTACGTTATGCCAAATTTCGTGCAAATCGCAAGATATATGTGGTGCACCATTTACATGAAATCGAACGAAACTATATATGGGAGCTATATCTAAATATGCACCGATTTTCACGAAACTTGGCAGACATCATTCTAGACTCAATTCAGTACGTTATGCCAAATTTCGTGTAAATCGAAAGATACATAGGGACTTCTGGGCACCATTTAAATGAAATCGGACGAAACTATATATGGGAGCTATATCTAAATGAGGACCGATTTTCATGAAACTTGGCAGACATCATTCTAGGCTTAATTAAGTACGTTATGCCAAATTGCGTGCAAATCGAAGGATATATAGGGACATTGGTGCACCATTTACATGAAATCGGACGAAACTATATATGGGAGCTATATCTAAATCTGGACCAATTTTCTCGAAACTGAGTAGACATCATTCTGGGCTCAATTCAGTACGTTATGCCAAATTTCGTGCAAATCGAAAGAAATATAAGGATTTTAAGGCACCATTTGCATGAAATCGGTCGAAACTATATATGGGAGCTATATCTAAATCTGGACCGATTTTCACGAAACTTGGTAGACATCATTCTAGACCTAAATGATTAGGCTGTACCAATTTTCGTGCAAATCGAAAGATATATAGGGACCGTTTACATTAAATCGGTTAAATATATATATGGGAGCTATATCTAAATCTGAACCGATTTTTCCCAATTTCAATAGGGTTCGTCCTTGGGCCGAATAAGTGACCTATGCCAAATTTCATCCAATTCGGATCATAAATGCGACATGTACTTTGTTTACAATTTATCATGGACAGACAGACAGACGGACGGAAGGACATGCATAAATCGACTTAGAAAGTGATTCTATGCACATTCTCAAAAGGAGCCATGTGTCTATCTCGTTTCTTTTTGCCTGTTACAAACATAAAACTATTGAATATAAATATATAGTTTGTTCTGAGACTCGTAGTGGATTTTGACGTAGAATATTTTATTATTTGACATTATGTACCTAAAATTAAGTTTCATGTTCCTTTAATGCACTTTGTCGAAAAAAATACTGGGAAATGTCTTTGAAGAAAAAAAACAGATCATTTTGAATTTTTGGTTCAAAATGTATGGCTATATTCGGTATATACATTATACATAAACATTTTTCTTGTTCAGTGACTTATGTTAAAAATTGATGGAGAATATTTTTGTCCCTTATACCATCCTTCTAAAACGACATCTTGTGGGAAAAATGGGTAAACACAAGTAATAAGTACGATATTAACCTTAAAATGAGTTTTTGTTTTTTTTTAAGATTTTTGACGTTTAGGCAGATTTTTGAGTTTTAGTCTATTCTGAGACTTATAGTAAAACTTTATGGCGAACATTTCTGTAGAATATTCTGAGCAGCTTTAACCCCGTTGTTAATGAGTTTTCAATCACTCCTGGAAAAGGGGACCGAAAAGACCCCTTCAATGTGTCGGTTGAGGGTTAAAGTTGCATACCAAAATATTCCTCGATATTTTATCAGTAATATCGCCGAAGACACTATATACCTAAAATGCAAGGATTTCAAGAAATCATAATTCGAAAATGATCAAAATTCTTGAATTGCCCCGCCTTTTTAGGTTACCTCCCGACGTAAATGCCGATACACGTGTCTTCTTTTTTTTAGCCCCTCTTTTATAATCTGTTGGAATTTCACGCTATAATACCCTTACAATATAGTTGTGTAGGGTATACTAACGATATTGGTTCATTGATCGATCAAAAACAGTAGGTACAGTCTTTGACCAGAACCCAATCGACATACAAAATTACATGTAGATGGGTCCATAACTGTGGCCTGTACACAAATCTATAGCAATCTTAAAACATAGTTGTGTAGAAAATAGTAAATTTCCTTTTACGAACATTGTAGCTCAGTTACATAGCTCTTATAGAAGAAAACTTCGACAGAAAAGGGACGTACATAATAATGACTACGTTCCTGTTGGCAAAAATTCTATTCTCAGCTCCTTCGCTATTGTAGAAGAAAACCTCGATAGAAAAAGGACATATATAATAACCACGGCCCTGCTGGCAAAAAATTCTAATCGTTATTGTAACATTGGGGCAGTAGTAATTTATTTCAAACTAATTTCCACTAATATATCTGACACTACATAATCAGTTAAAGTTAAGAGTTCACTTGCATACCGCACATTGTTTTTTTAACAAAAATGTTTAACTTATTTTTCGGCTTTTATGCATAATATGACATTGCGGTTTGTGGATTAAAAGTTAAACGTTCATTCCATATTCACACCATTGACCAGTACCTCCTTTTTTTGGTTTCTAAAAAGCTCCCTTCCATTATATTGCCAAACAATATGTTCACAATATTTCCAATACTTTTACAAAACTTTACTTAATTTGTTTTATTTTTTTCTGTTTTTTTTTTTTTTAATTTATTCTAAAAAATCACTTCAACCACAACTGTAATCTTAGTCTTCGAAAAGCTTTTAAAAATATTAAAAAATGATCTCAAAACCACATAAAAACCTCAACAAAACAAAAACGAATTTACCAGCAAAGCCAAAACTACAGATAGATGGGAAAACGTAAAAGTTTGACTGTTTTTTACTCTATTCGAAAAAATAGAGAAAAAAACGTAAAAACTACACTAAAATAAATTAAAAATGCATACAATATTTACTGAACTAAATATAGAAAAAAAATATATATATTGGTAAAAGCAAAAAACGGGGTGTAGAATAGAGGGCGATGGTGGAGGGGGGAAAGGAAGAAAAAAGAAAAATATTTATATAATTTTTTTTTATTTTTCCAAAAACTCAGCCATATGCAAATCGTTTTCCTATATCTCTATATACATATACGTATGTATGTGTATTTTCTCTCTATCTGAAGTAAATCTAGTGATGCATGTGTGCATCTTCCTGTTGTTCGAGTATAGATAGTAGTAGTTGTTGTTATTATTGTTATGCATGTGCTTGTTTGGATTTTTTTATTGTATGTTGGCGAAGTGCGACATTGGCACCAATACCTAGAGTACCACATTATTCGCATTTGCAAAAAAAAAAAACGAACGAAAGATATTCTGAACGAGGTGTTCAACATTTTTGTATTGGATATTTACGGTTGTGGGTGTGAATGTGTGTGTTTTTGTGTATACACATATACAGTTGCATGGAACTGTGGCAAAAGTGCCATGATAAAAGAAAAACTTTTTCAATAATCTGTATGCACTGCACCGTAAAGTTGAATTTTATGTTATTCGTACAGCATTTGGTCGGGGTATTGGGAAAGTTTAGTTGAACGAGAAATATTTAAATATTTTTTTAGAATATTTAAATATATCATTGATGAGAATTAAATAATCCAAAGACTCAAAATTGAGAACCGAATATTGTTATATAGGAAACCTTTATACCCTACACAACTATTTTGTAAGGGTATTATAACATTGTGTGGCCTCAATATTTATATGTGACTAGTTGTATCGATCTTGGCATATGTGTCCAATTTGTAAATACAATGCAGAGCACAGGTATGGACCAATCGTCACAAAATTTAGCATGTAGGACGGGTTCTGGCCAAATTAGGCCCCCATTGTTAAAGATCGGTTATATTTTATGCATGAAAAGGACAAAAACTTAGTGTTTGCTCGTTTTCTGGTCGCCCCAGAGGCCACAATTATGACCCGAACATCACGATATTCACAGAGAAAGTGGTCTGAACAAGAAATAAGCATGCCTACGAGGGCGCTTCGGAAACCTCTTAGCCTATCAATGAAAGAGAATAGTTAGTTTTTCAACAAAAGAAAGGCAAATGAAATCGAGATACCAAAGACCCATGGCTCCTTTTGAGAATATGCAAAGAATCATTTTCTGAGTCGATTTACGCATATCCGTCCGTCCATGTATTGTTGTGAACAAAGACAGGTCGCACTTATGATCCGATTTGGATGAAATTTGACACAGTTTACTAATTTGGCCTAAGGACGAATCCTATTGAAATTGGAGAAAATCGGTTCAGATTTTGATATTGCTCCCATATATAGGTTCTACCGATTTTATTTCATTTATTTATTTTTTGTTTTTGAATGATGCACTATACTCCCAATATTTGTCCGATTAAGACACAGTTTTGCACAGAGTACTGAATTAGATCCAGACTAATGTCTCGCAGTTGTGTTAAAATCGGTTTAGATTTAGATATAGCTTCCATATATAGTTTCGTCCGGAATTTTTGTGAATGATACACCAAACTCCCAATCAGTTCGATTCAATTCGATGATACACCAAATTTGTTCGATTAAGACACAATGCACAGAGTACTGAATTAGATCAAGACTACTATCTGCAAAGTTGTGTTAAAATCGGTTCAGATTTAGATATAGCTCCCATATATAGTTTCGTCTAATTTTTTGTGAATGATAAACCAAACTCCCAGTATTTGTCCGATTGGGACAAAATTCTGCACAGACTACTGAGTTATGTCTAGATTGATGTCTGCAAAGTTTTGCTAAAATCGGTTCAGATTTAGATATAGCTCCCATATATAGTTTCGTATGATTTTTTGTGAATGGTACACCAAACTCCCAATATTTGTCCGATTGGGACAAAATTCTGCACAGAGTACTGAATTATGTTTAGATTGATGTCTGCGAAGTTTTGTTAAATTCGGTTCAGATTAGGATATAGCCCACATATATAGTTTAGTCCGATTTTTTGTGAATTATACAATGTTTGTCGATTGATGTGTGATAAGGTTTGTTGAAATCGGTTCAGATTTTGATATAGGTCTTGTATATATTTTCGATCAATTTTATGTAAATGGTGCACCGAAGGGCCTATGTTTGTTCGATTTACTCGAAATTTTTCAGAGGGCATTAAATTGAATATAGAGTGATTACAAAAAACAAATGGTGTATGTAACGGTTGCTCAATTAGGTCCATGTGTTTATATATAGCTCCCATATATAATTTATCTCGATTTCATACAAATGGTACACCAAGGAATCCAAGGCTGCCCGTTCGACATGAAATTTTTCGTAGATTTCAGAATGGTATGTGTATTGGTTTTTTTCAATTGGTACAAATATCTACCTAGATAGCACATTTAATTTCGCCCGATTCCATCCCAATGGTCCTCGAACGATTCTATGTCTGTTCTATCTACAGGTTATTGTAGATATTAACATCTCTTGTATGTACCCAAAATGGTGAAGTGTATAATATAGTCAGCTCAGTCCGACTTTTGAACTTTTTTTGCTGGTTTATTCTATCAAATTTAGTCTAGAACGATATGTGTTAATACTGTGAGAAAATTTCTTATCGCTAATTACGTTTACTAGGTAATATTTTTACTTAAAATCCTTACATCGTACCACGATCGAAGAAATTAAAAATTATTAATGACACTCTCAAAGTCTGAATATGAATTAAAGAGAATAGTTAGTTTTTCAACAAAAGAAAGGCAAACAAAAAAATCGATATACCAAAGACCCATGGTACCTTTTGAGAATATGCAAAGAATCACTTTCTGTCGATTTACGCATGTCCGTACGTCCATGTATTTTGTGAAAGAAGTACAGGTCCTATTAATGATCCGATATGGATGAGATTTGACACAGTTCACTAATTTGGCTCAAGGACGAATCCTATTGAAATTGGAGAAATTCGGTTCAGATTTTGATATAGCTCTCATATCGATCGATCGAAGAAATTAAAAATTATTAATGAGACTCTCAAAGTCTGAATATGAATCCTAAACCTGTGGAGCATATTTGGTAAAAATTCGTCCACATTCCCGAAACCCGAAACTGTAATCATCCATTGTGCCAATGTGTGTTGTTGTCTTTGTGTGCGATAGTAACACACCGCGGCCAAACTGCCGCCGAAAAAACAAGTAAGCAAGCAAGCCATTTATCCACCACCACCCATTTAACGATACTTCAGTCATTTAAATATTCACGCAGAGACAGATGCAATTTAGCAATTTTTTCGT
The DNA here is from genome assembly GCF_032173495.1 of Musca vetustissima. Taxonomy (NCBI): domain Eukaryota; kingdom Metazoa; phylum Arthropoda; class Insecta; order Diptera; family Muscidae; genus Musca; species Musca vetustissima. Next base: position 141,559 of record NW_026873265.1, read on the forward strand.
ACAGTTTTGGCCATTAACGTTCATGTAAGTGTGCCTGGCATTGGCGTTGCCAAACAAAACTACTGGACCCTGACAAAAAATAAAAAAAAAACAAATAAAACAAACTGCTACCAGAACAACATCAAGAAACAAAAACAAACAGCAACTGAATATTGCCACTGTAGAGCAAATTTTGGCTCAAAAATAAAGTTAAAAAATCGACATTTAATACCCACAAAGCAGAGTACAGAACTTCTTCCGAAAAAAATAAAACAAAAATAAACGTAGGTGTGATTAAACGGCAAACTATTGCAATTCACATTCCAAACCGTTCGTCACTACCTTTTTGACCTACCTACCCAAACGAACACCTTATACTAAAGATATTTTCTCTCTATCTGTGTGAGTATGTTTGTTTATTACATATATATACAAAAGTGTTGGCGGTTACGGTCAACTTTAAAATAGTCAAAAGAAAACAAATTAAACCGATACAAAAAACAAAATCGGAATTATACAGAAACACAGATAAAAAACAAACATTTGGCAACAGTTTTGTATTTCTCACATGGCTGCAGTTGTTCATATCCTTCTTCCTTTGCAATCATCTAAATCGATTACAATTTTCATGGTCTGTTGTAGTTTAGAGGACGGAAAAAAGGTAAAATAAATAACTTTTGTTTTATGGCTTGACTAATAATATTGCAAATAGAGGTTTTAGGAAAACAAGCAAAGTATTATTATAATTATTTAGTATTGAATTTAGTTTTGGAATTGTAATTTCACTTAGTGCAATTACTTACAAAATTGTATTCTTTAAATAATATCAAATATCAAATAGGTCGAAAGGTGTATTCCCCTATTTTGACAAGGAAATCATTTTTATTGTGATTATTGTTGATATCCGACCTAAATTTTACTAGAACGATATTATGTTTAGGGGAGCAGGCATATTATAATTGTACAGGTGCATGTATCATAAATATTCAAAACAATGCAAACAAAATCTAGACAATTGCATAGATTCAGAATATCTGCATTAGTATAGCTTTCAGCTATCAATATGGTGTGTAGATATTCACCATATACCACCACAGTTCGGTCAATGAGATATTCTGTAAAACATCATAAAATATTCAAATTGTTTTATCTTGTGTTCTTTTCTCATTGATACAGATTGTATGTCTTGAAGCTTTGTTTTGTCCCATTTCAGAACAAAGGTGTACCAAAAACTCTACCTCTATCCAACTTAAAAGAAACTTCCTTTCCACCAAAAAACGTATCAATACTTCACAAAATACCGACATTTTAAATGTATGGGGTGAGACGTGGGCCAATATTGAGAATTTTTAGTACCAAGATTTTTTATCCAATGGGAATCTAAACTACCACATTACAGACAATTCGATTGAAAGACGTCCCTACACTCCCAAAAATTCCAAATTTGAAATGTGAATATTGATAATTTTTGGTAGATGGATATGTCACCGAATGAGAACTATAATACCAAATTGCAGCCAAAGTACGTTAAAAGTCGTGGCAAAAATCCCAAAAACACCGCAAATTTTTGGGAGCACCTTTACCTGGAGACTATACCATAACCTGGACATCCCATTCAAAATATCGAACACAATGTATGTGCAAAATTCCAAAGCTCTATATTAAATCGGAGCAGTATAGTCGGTTCCGACCACACGATACCCTACACAACTTCCACGGAACTCTATCTTTCTGCGAATGTTTATTCCGAGCATGGACAAAATTTCGTGATATTTGCACCCTCTTGCCCGATTTCTGCGAATGTTTATTCCGAGCCTGGACAATATTTCGTGATATTTACACTGGTTTATTTTCCGAATATTACTAACATTCAGTACAGCCCTTTTAATTACTTGCGTTGTCCTTGATCATAAATGGAACGTCATGGAACATTTTTGACCCATTTCATCCCCTAAATATTAACCGATTTTTACATAAAATAATAGGGGTCTTCATTGGCCAGAACACATTTTACATGCAAAATTTCGTGAAGATTGGTACATAACTGTGGCCTGTATCGTGTTTACAAATTATAATGGACAGACGAACGGACACAAATCTCTAGATCGACTCAGCTAATCGTGATATGACGATCGGTATATACTTAAAGGTTGGTCTAGGAACAATATTTCGCGGCGTTACAAACTGTTGGGGCTCCACAAATCTATAATATCCTGACAACCCTGACATGTTTGTAACGCCGCGAAATATTGGTCTCAACTTTAAGTATACCGATCGTCATATCTCGACTAGCTGAGTCGATCTAGACATGTGTGTCCGTCTGTCTGTCCATTATAATTTGTAAACACGATAAAGGCCACAGTTATGGACCAATCTTCACGAATGGGTTCTGGTAAAATTCGGTTAATATTTAAGGGATGAAATGGACCAAATACTTAATTTTTTCTAGTCGCTCCAGAGGCCACAGTTATGGTCCGAACATCTTGAAATTTTACATGGAGAAGGGGATCGGACCAAAGAATAAGCATGCCTGTTTTGAAAATATTCAATATTTAGCGGTCAAATGGACCTGACTTTTGTGTGAAATATTACAAATTTTTTATTCTGGGGCGTATGTATTTACCCCTGATGGACGTAGACCCCAGAAGTTGATAGTATATCCAAGAGGAGTCGTTGGCCTTTAAATTGATACCAATTATATTGTCGTATGTACTCGGATGTGGGAGTTACACGTAAACATTTGTGTGCTGACGTATTCATATATTATTTAGTAACCCATTTATACATTAGAGGGCGAAAATATAGCGCGGATCGCTTTGAAATTTTGTAAGAGGATCAAGGACAACGCCTATAATTTTCGGTGATGATCAGATAATAATACTGGGATGAAGTGGGCCGAAAATATATTTTTTTTTTGTGTCGATCTATAGGCAAAAATTTCAAGCCGAAGATTACAACGCAACCCACTGTGAAGGAAATCAGGACAAGTAATTAGAAGGGCATGCTTGTATTTGATAATAGTATTCAATATTTAGCGGACAAATGGACCACAGAAAGTTAGATTTTGTGTGAAATGTGTACAAATTTTTTATTCGGGGCGTATATGTTTCCGCTCACTGGTTTTAAGACTAAGTTACTTTTAGTTATATCCCAAAGTTTTCCTTTTGGATGGGAGATCCTCCTGCCAAAAATTATTCATATCGATCATTATTTAGGTAAAGCTCTAATATAAAAGCACCGCCCAATTTTCCGAAAAATTATTTTTTTGTGTCGATCTATAGGCTAAAATTGAAAGCCCAAGATTACAACGCAACCCACTGTGAAGGAAATCGGGACAAGTAATTAGAAGGGATGTACTGAATATTAGTAATAATAGTAAATATCGCGAAGTATTGCCTAAGCTCAGAATGTAGTACCACAGAATGTTAGATTTTCGTGGAAGTTGTGTAGGGTATCATATGGTCGTCCGACTATACTGCTCCGCTTACTAGTTTTAAGACTAAGTTACTTTTAGTTTTCCTTTTGGATAGGAGACCCTCCTGTCAAGAATTATTCATATCGATCATTATTTAGGTAAAACTCTCATATAAAAGCACCGCCCAATTTTCCGAATTTTTTAGATATTTGACACAATTTGTATCATATGTCGTAGATATTCACTCTTGTAAGATATGATTAGGTATGTTAAGATTGTAAGAAAGAGTAGGAATGGGTCGGATATGGGAGAAATATGTGTAGGAGATTACATATTTTAGTATTACTTAGTATTGCCATTATTAGATTACCGTGAACTATTGCCTATGCTCGAGTTAAAGTTCGTTAATCAGTCCCGTCCAATTATACTGTTCCGCTCATATACATTATGGAGTCTCCGGCAAATATTTCTAACTCCCTAAATCATCAAAAATTCGTTTTTTCTTTTCCAGTGCCCCGTATGTTAATTAAATCGTATTTCAAATATTGAATTCTCTCTGCAAAATTTTTAAGTTATTATCCAAATTTCATTGATTTTTAAATGTGATATAGGGTTCTCAACCTTAAATAATAATGGGGGTTTTTAAAGGTTTCTCTCTATCTGCTAACATAAATTTCGTATATGGCGTTCTATGCGCGTGGATGATGTAATTAATTATACAAGTTATTCCCAAGTGTCTCAAAATCCCTTGAAAATCTAAATATTCATTCAAACGCTTAA